>NC_031779.1:8747962-9047962 GCF_001522545.3 Parus major
ATCTATCTATCTATCTATCTATCTATCTATCTATCTATCTATCTATCTATCTATCTATCTATCTATCTATCTATCTATCTATCTATCTATCTATCGCTTCTGAGGGCGGCTTGTTTCCGTAAGGATCCTCTCGCTTGCTCATATCCCAGGGAGCTGCCCGCAGTGAGGGGACTTTGGTCAGGGTGTCCAGTTGAATTTCATGCACAGTAAGTGACCTCACAGAAAATACCGCCAGGCTTTTGCTGCTTTATTTATAATAACGGTCAAACACTATTGAAACCTAAAGTCTTTAAGTCTCCCTGCCCTTCTCTGTCTCAGAGGCGTGGAGAAGACTGGATCCTAAAAATTGTTTGGAAGAGATCCTAAACTCTGAGTGGGGGAATAAAAATAATCTGTGTGCTGTGTGTCATGCGATAAAGAATATTCTCCATTTTCCTGTCCTAGGTCAATAGAGTAGTCTCACTGTTGCTAATAATTGAAGCTGCAAAGTTCCCACTCCTTTAAAGCCTATGGCAGTATTGCCTGTGTCAAGACTACAAGATTCATCTTACCTTGTACTGTTTCTTAAAAGTGTACATCCCTTACTGTGTAAATGAAATGCAAAGTGTAGAGGTTAATAAACACAAAGTCAAATTATACTGGAATGGAAAAAACATTGTCATGAAAACACTTCATATTTTGTCTACTCTCATGCTAGTTAGAGGCAATCCCTTTATAAAGGCAACAGTGTCTCTAGCAAAATGGAAAAGGAAAAAACCATTTAGATCTTCAGATGACTTGGTTACACGTGAAAGCACCATGTAAAGTTCATGTGCTTCAACTCACTATTCCATAATTTTCTGATTTAAGGCTCTTCCTCATAAGATGTGTAATAACTTATGATTGATTTTTGTTTTGAGTAAGATTTTTTTTTTTTTTAATGCCTGCAACAAGATTTAAAGCCAAAAAGGAGCTTGGTGGGACTTTTTTGGCTTTGGTTGGGATGTTTGTTTGTTTGTTTGTTTGTTGGAGTCGAATGAAGCCCAGCTAATGCCTGTAGAGGGAAGCTGGCTTTTGGATTGGCAGCTGTAATGAGAATGAACAGCATGATCTAAAGGAAAGGATTTCCTGGTTGTGGTGGCACAAAGACTTCAGAGAAAGCTGAGTACCTGCAGGATTGGTTCAGTCTTGCTGGGTACAGACATGAAGAAGGAGAGTTTTAGTTTTCAGCTCAGTGTTCTGTCACCTGATGAGAATAGGACTGGCTGTAGCTCTTGTGGCTGTGGAAACCTATAGATGTGGCTAGCTCTGTGCACAGAACTTTGAGCGAGAGTCATTCTGCAAGTATCTGCAGATAAGGCCTCCACATTCTTCCTGAAAGCAAATATTTTCACCTGAGTTTTGCTGACAGATTGTTTTACCCACCAGAAATCATTCTTCCTTATTCCTTATTAATTTTTAGTCCATGTGACTGTGATTTCTATACCCGAGACCATGAAACAGTCTCTTTTGTGTGTGTATGTATATATATATATTTACATACATATATAAAATGTAATATAATAGTAAAAATATGTAAAGGCCTTCAGTCTTTTAATTTCCCCTTTAATTCTTGACCATCTTGTTGCTTTATTCTATTACTTTATTTTCTTATTAACTCTAAAGAAAAGTTCCTGCAGTCCCTCTGTTTGCCCAGGAATTCCCTGTTTTGGTGTGGCTTTGTGAGGAGGGAACTTTCTGCACCACAGGACAGTGTCAGCTGAATAGAATTTAAAAACTGTTTAATTTATACTCATAATTTATGCTAATAAGCGACAGCTTATTAAGACTTATTGGTTTTGCTTAGGGATAAGAGATAGGAGAAATGTTTTGCTTTTGGCGAAAGGTGGATGTTTAATGGGAAGGCAGAAAATTCAAAAGGTTTTACAGTGAGATCAGCCTAGGGAAGGAGACACTCATAAGAGGTATTGTGCCAGATAAATATGTGTGCTGGACTGCCTTTTATTTCAAAGGTGAAATGCTGCCTTGGTATTTTGAAACTTGAAGAACATCCCGTGTTTCAGCGACTTGGTTGGGTTTGTCCTTCTGAAAGCCTTTACCATTCCACAAGAAAACAAGCTTCTGAGCACCACGTTTTTATGATTTTTTGGAATAACATCCTCATGTTTCTTAATAGTTGTCTCAATTCTTCACTGGGTACACTTGAACAAAGTGTATTTTTCCCTCTGGAAAAGCTTGTCTGTTTTTCTCTAGAACTCAAATTCAGCTGTTAACCTGGAGAAAATAATGTTCTCCAATCCACAAGATGCAACATCTGTTCTCTGCTATTAATTTTTGAACTGTAATGTGTTTTTTTCCTCTACTTTTGTTATTACTGTTTGAACAAGATTGTGTCCAGAATGATCTTAATTTGTAAACTATTATTTTTTTCTGTTGTTCATTCTCTGTGTGCTTCTCTAGAAAGCCTTAAAGGCATTCATTCAACTGTAAGGGATGGTCACTTCTACTGTACTGGAAAGACCTTGCTACAACACAGCTTTTGCTTCTTTTTTTGGAAGTTCATAGTAATGGATAGTCTTGCTTCCCTAGGGGTATCTAAATGCTGAACACTTTTGGCAGTGCATAGGTGTCTAAATATTTCTCTGAATCCTTTTTGTGCACAATTCCCACAATAACTTACAAATACAATTTTAAAGAACAAAAATTAGGATTTATTTGTTTGGCAAGTGTCCAGTTGTAATTACTTAGATGTTAAGAAAACAGAGACAGTAAACATAAATTACTTGTAATACTGATATGAGGCATAACATTGGACTTTAATGACAGGATTAAGCATTAACTAGTTTTGTTGCCTGAATTTATTTGTGTGTTCTCTGTTAAATGCTTATCCTATAGAGATATTTAATGAATCTTTTACTGAACAAATGTGCTCTGAATAATTTTCAGAGCATTGGGATCTCAATACATTGTAGGAGGCACTGTTATTCTAATGTAAATATTTTTCTTCAGGTAGAATAATTAGTGCTCTGTACTCTTTCATTTCTGATCATTTGTGTATCCTGCCTTTCTGTCCATCTTCCAAACAACTGGAAATTAGAATCCCTCCAATGAAGTCACAAATGACTGCATGCAATTCATTCAAGTGCATTAGTTCATGCACCATGTTCTTCAGCCTCCACTCTAACAGATGACTTAATAGAATGACAAATTATATTGTCAATTTCATACTAATAACTTTCCTAATATATAAGCAGGCATTCAGACTGGATCTTCTGATGGCACTAGGTGTATATAAAAGATGTTTGGGGAATTTCCCTTAGCCCTTTAATTTGGGGGGGGTTAAAAAAAAAAACTAAAACAAAGCCCAGATGCATTCTGAGTCATATTCTATTCAGAATTTCAATTCCTCATTTTAGAGGCAGATGTTCCTGTCCTTAAGGAGGTAATGGAAGGTGTTGCACGAATTTACAGAGCAAATTCCTATCCAGAAACTAGAGGAATCTAGAAGAAGATTCCAGTCATAAACTTCTCATGACTGTTTTCAAGCGCATCCAGGTCTTCAACATCAACAGTTTCCCAAGCACCACAGGAACAATGCTGCAGTGAAGGCTGAGAAGGGCTTGAATTTAAAACCCCTTCCATGAAAATTTAGCCAAAATATTTTGGACTGCCATTTAAAAAGTTTCTTATGAGTTTAGGTTTGTGTTGCTTTCTTGGTAGCTCTTGTAATGGGTATTTCTTCAACTTCAAGGTGCCTTGTTGCTAATACATCCTCACTTTATAAGAGTTATTAAGAATCTGTAAGGGAGGAATTTTTCTCTTGTGCTATTTTCTTTTCGCTTTCCATGTGGTACCGTTCTTGAATTTTCCTGGCACCTTTGTAGGCTGTTTTTGAAACAATATGCAAATCTGTATGTTACATGCTGTGGGCTTTTTGTGTAACATTTTCTGCAGGTATCTGAATGCATCCTAATCCAACATTTTCAATACTCACTTGCTTTTGTGAGTACCTTGAGACTGTTGTAATATTATCCATACTTCCAAAGACTGTAGTATGGGTTTTTAAGTTGGAAGTAAAAGCAACCAAGCTTGTAACATTATAACTGTCAGTTTTGCTTCTTCTGAACTGCTGATGCAAATAACGGGTGCAATTGTGTGCATTTAGCTGCTGAAAGTCACTGTGAACATCTTATTATATTCTTCTGTGTGCAAAACTGAAACACCATGAACACTGCATTTTAATCTAAAGGTATGTTTGCCTTTGGTGAGGAAGAAGAGTGGAAAGAATATCCACCCTGTTTATCTGTTTTGCTGTGTAGATGCTCAGCAGAAGCTTTGGAAAGCAGCACTTCATGTAGAGTACTTAGCAAGGTCTTCCAAAGTGTCCCCTGGAACATCTCACAGTTTTCTTGTCTGTACAGGAAATGCATTATAAAAGAAGTGTGCAAAATAAGACTGAATTTGCCCCCTGTGCAACATGTCACAGATGTAACTGAAGCACTGTGTGCCAGTTGCTGGGGTTTAGTTTGGTTTTTTTTAGGCTTTAATCATTAACTCTTAAGTACTCCTGTCTCTTGCATAGGCACTCAAGCTGAACCATTGCTAATTAACCCAACTGCCTTTTCTTGTGCTGAGCTCAACGGCAATTTATCTCTAAGGGCTGTGGCTTGGGCAGTATGAATGTGTTTGCTGTGGGTAATTTGGTGACCACAAGTATTTTATTTGCTTTATGCATTTCCAGGGAACCTGTCAGGACAGATATGAATCACTTGAAATAAAGCAGTTATCAATATTCCATCTCACTATCATAACTCTGAGGCATCTCCTCAACTCTGTTTAGTGTGGAAATTTATTTTGAGATATTGAGAGTTTCTTATGTCTAATTGACTTTTAAAAAGCTGAGGTTATAAAGCATACCACACAGTTAATAATAACTGGGGCTGTATGAAGGTCTGACATTCTCTTCTATATCCTCCACCTCTCAATCAGAGTAAAAAGTTGAAAATACAAAATCTTCTGGAAAATGGAAAATTAAAATAAAAAATTTCTTAAAATTCCATAAATTCTCCACTTCAATTTAGCTGCCTTGCAGCAGATCTTGGTTTAATACCTGCTCATAATTTGTGTCCATAGAAAAGCCTTTGAAAGTTTCTTGCAATAATACATAAAGAGCATTAATATTTAAAGTATATGCAGTATTCTAAAAGTGGCATCTATGAAGGGTATGTTGAGAACAAAGTGCTATCTATGTACTCAGTTACTAAAATAAATAATGAATCATGTAAGGTTTCTAAGAGGTAGCAGTAAGTTTGACAGGTGATATGCAAAGCTGTATGGACTTCATGGTTTCAAACTGGTGCCTGAATTATTTGGGATTTGTATTACTTGTAATAAATAATGAAAAGCAAGTAACCGTTGACAATAAATATTTTCCAAAGAGGATTATATGTGCAACAACTCAGTTCTTTGTACCTTCTCTCCAGGGAATGTGAGAAGTCTCTAGAGTTTTCTAACTGGAGCTTCTCAATGCAGAGACAGTTGAAGATTGCTGGTTCCTGTGTCAACGCATTGGTGAGGGACATGCGGATTTTTTCTGCTCTTCAAACTGATTTTCAGGTAGCTGCAGTACATGTAAAAGTGAAATTTGCTTGACTCCTCATATTATATAATACTGAGAATCTCTAGGGTTATTTTGGGATGTGAACTGTGTATTCTGATCATGCAGACAATGCTGAGATTGTAATAAAGATGTATGCTTGTGAAAGATGTCCTCTTCATCCTACAGCTGCACACAGGATATGAGAAATGAATGCAATGTTGGCCATGGTTAATTATGTTCTGCAACAAATACACTGAAAGTGCACTCTGGCTATCCAGTTGTAAATATCTTAGGGCAAGATAAAGGATGAAATCTGGGCCTAAATAAGCAAATAATTTTGCTAGTGTATTGGTTGCTGGGAAGAATGCAGATTTTCTTTAATTTGTGTATATTTCCTTGAGATTTTGTTGTGCTTCCCTAGTTCGTGTCCCACCCTCCATCCCTTTTTCCCTCTCTGTCTCCCATAACTCCTGAATTCCTTAATGCATTTTAAACAAATCCTGAAGTCCCTTGTACGTATTGTGGAAATTTTGGACAGCATAGAGAAGAGACTTGAATGAGACCCTCACTGTTGGAAAAGCTGTGGTGAAAGTCTGGCACAGGAGACAAATGAATGTGAGTACCTTCAGTTAGTGGAAGTGATGCTGTTAAAGAGAAGGCTGATGTCACAAGGGCTGTGGCAGGGCAGCAAGAAGGGGACTGAGGAGGTGGCAGCCATGGACAGGCTTTATTCCCTGTACTCCTCATGTAATGCCTCATCTCACAAAAGGGATTCCTCTTATGTTACCAGCCTAAAGCGCAGACCAGCTGACTTTTTGACCTCAGGTTTTTTTGTCTAAACTAGAGTGGCTGAATTTGGGTTATCTGCTTTTTTTCCTGAAAAGCAGAGGGCAATGTTAATTTTGCAGTTGTTGGAGTGATGAGAAGACTGGCTGTTCATCAGGTACAATACAGGGAGAAGCCAGACCTGAGCACCAATTACTGTCAAGTGGTAGGTGCTGAGCACCTCTGACAGGTATCAGTGTGTCCATGTGCTGTGAGGGTGTGCACAGGAATAAATGAGTTAAATGGTGGTGATATTTGCCAGCAGCGTGATATGGAAATGCTGCCCACTGCATCACACAGATCTACTGCCATCTGTTCACAAAGGTTTGCTACATTAAGAGAAGCAGAAAATGGTATCATTTTACTTATGTTAAAACTTGTTTTTGTTTTTTCTCTGGATATTTAATATCTCTGAATTCAGGTAAAATGTTTTAGTTCCCACTACTTTGAAACTCCATGGTATTGCAAATTTAGGTAAAGAAGCCTCAGCTAAATAAATAAATAATGTGGGTTTTTTTTCTACATTTCATCAACATAGTATTTTTTGGTTTTTTCCCTCAATTACAGCAAATACATAATTGCAGTAATTAAGGCAGCGGGACAAGCAGTTTGTTATGTGGATGGTATTTTTTATATCTTATTGATGAAGTAACCACAGAAGATCATTTCAGAATGACCTTGTAGTCATCCTTATCAGTGTATATTTTGAGCTTTAGTGTTAAGCAGCTCAAATAGAATAATTACAGTTGCTGCCATGTTTGTTATTGATGGGCGTTTGCCATTTTTCTTGGCCGAATAACCTATTTAAAACATTTTTATTTGCAGAACTGGCTGCACAACCCAAGTAAGTCTGTGAGGTGGTCTGTCTGTAGAGGGTCTCAGACTACTTAGTGTCAGACATTCTATTGCGAAGAGCTGTTTGGGCACCAGCTGGGCTAAAAGATCTCATGCACAGCATGAGAATATCTGTAGGAATTATATTCTGATATTCAAATGCTCTCTGATTTTCTGTATCCTAACACTTCTTTGTGCCCCATTAATTTGTTTTGTCATCAGCTTTCACTTAGCTAAAGAATCTGTCAGTATTTTGCTAGTCATGAGAAGAACAGTTGGTACATCTTACCTTCTGCCTGTTCTTTCTGGGGATCCATGGGGCGGGAGACATCCAGGATGAACTTCTGTCTGTTCCAACAGTTTTTTACTGGTAGCACAATGGTACAACTTTACAACCTGAGTGTTCCTGAAAGCAGTGGAATAGGTAGTCCTTGAATTTGGCTCTGCTTTGTATCTAAGAGTCAAAGTAATGCTCACAAGCTCAAAAGCAGCAAAGAGGATTCCATTTGGGTCTTGTACTGGGCCCAGTTCCAGCACAAAGATTAATTATTTCCATTATGTCTTGGTACTAAATAAATGCATACAAAGTTGAAAAGGAGAGATGCTTAGGAGAGTTGGATCAGCACTGCAAATGATTGGGTTGTTTGGTCTTGCCATCCTCAAGATAAGTAGTAGATATAAACCATCTACTTTGCAGTCTATTTATTATGTTTTGTACAGCCTAATTTGATGCTTGGGTGCTTAGACCTCTAGCACCAGTGTAAATTCTCCATCTGTGCAGTTGTACTAATGTAAAGAACCCAGATAAATTTACAGACCTGGCTGTTGAGCAGAATCTCTGTTCTGAAGAAAAATGAAACATTTTATTGAAAAATAAATCAGAACAATTACTGAACAGGAATTCAAAAACTCAAAGAAATGTGAAATAATAATATTTTTTTATTATTTTGAGTACTAGACACTGAACTGAAATATAGTTTCCTCCCACCCCCAAAGGGGGGTAACTTAATAAACCTGGGAGCTGATGCTGGAAAAGCACCAGGAATCCTTTCATTTCCAATTGCAGAGACTAAAATGAACTCTGATATTTTTTTGAATTCATGAAATATGTTTATGGGTTTATATATTTTGCATTATAGAGCCCAAAGGCCTAAGGGAATTTAGGTGTTATCTGCATTTTTGTTCAGTCCTTTTACAGTCCTGTTCACCTGGCCATACAATTTGTAATATTTTTGGTCGTAAAAGACATATTTCCAATATATGTATAATTTGTCAATGCATTTAAAAAAACATACCTACAATGTAAGTCCATTTTAAAAACTCCAGTCTTTTGACTGCTCCAACTCCCAAGGAAAAGTGATTGAATGTTGCTGGCTTTTTCTCTTGTTTCCAGCTGAGTGAAACTGAACAGATGGGAGTGGGAGAAAAAATGATGAGCCAGTGCAGACAGTGTGAATAATTTGTTGGGTTTTGGTGGTTTTGATTTTTATTTTTTTTTAATTTGCGAGGACAGTGCATTTACTGCAAAAATACAGCAAAAATATGCAGGTGTGTTTGGAGTGTTGTTTTTCCATGCCTCAGAAATTTCTTCAGTTGCTGAAGTTGCTATCTGCATGTAGTGGAAGGGAAATAATCTTTGCTACTGTATTTAGCAAGGGTTGTATCCACAGGGTAGTACAACCACCAGTTTCAGCGCTCTGCCAGATGGCGTTAGCTGTGAGCAAGTTCTGTGATTCATTTGGTAAAATATTTGTCATGGCAACTGAGGAGCCTCTGACTCATTGGTCCAGTCAGTGGTAGAAACCACCACTGGTCTCACCAGATGTGAGGCTGGACATAAGAAATGTCTCACAATGCTTTTCAGACTGGTTACTTTGCCCAGTGAGATGTAATTGAAAATTATTTTTACTTGTATTTCCATTTCAGGGTTCAGCAGACCTTACATTTTCTGTTTCAAAAATCTGTCCTATAATGTGTTCAAAAATGTGTCCTAAAAAATTACCAAAACATTCACTAAATTTTTCTTTATCTTGTGATTACAGTAACTGATCAAAGGAGAATTTAACTTCCATTAAATCCCCTCCTCCACATATTTGAACAAGCAGTAGGAAAATTAGCCCAGGAATGGCACATCTAGAAGAAGAATTAAAATGAAGGGATGTAGGCTGGAAAAAATGCTGGATTCTTTTCCTCTAGTAACTCTTAGGGGACAAGATGTGCAAGGTGGTATTCTGACAATCTATGCTAGCCAAAAAACACATAAACCATCCTTTTTGTATGCTTAGTTCTCAGTTATTCTGTTCTCAAACATTTATTCTTCAGTTTCTAGGCTAGTGTCCTAAAGTTCTTATCTGTCCCTCCTTGCTAGTAATTAGTAAGTAGCAATCTTGCAAAATAGATCACAATAATTTCCCAAGGAATGCTTTGGTAGCTGCCTTGAAATGACTAAGCATCCTCAGAGGCAGCCTCACATAACATGTTACGTTTCAGGAAGGACACTTGCTGACAGAATGAATGTCTAGAGAGACACAGCAGAAGTCTTTGAGACATTTTATAAGGTTTTTTAAGTTAAAGGAAATATCTAGGGAGATAGATGACTACAAATCCTCTCCCCTCCCATCCATAAAAGTGAAAGAGTAAAAAACCTTTAGAATATACAAGGGTCTTGCAACTTAAATAGTCAGAATCACTGTTAAGGAGCAGGGCTTCCTATGTTGAGAACTTAATATTCTTAAGAGGGAGAGAAGATCTTCTCTGTTAGTACCAGTCTGGCTTGTAGCTCTCTTTCCACAACTGTATGGTTTTTGTTCTTTGGGAATGGGCTGATGTCAGAGAACCTTCAGTTATGAAGTCTTCTGATCCCAGAGAAAGAGAAAAGAAAGTGTTTAAACTGCAATGATAAAACTGATCTTGGTAGTTTTATATTTGAAGTGATGTTTTCACAGCTGATCCTTCCAATACAGATTAAAGGAACTATTTAGTATTGCACTTGGAAAACGAAATGTTTATAACTGTATTTAACAGTTCTACTCTGGCAGAAATGATATCCTTTTTTTATAGCAAAAACACTTTAAAAAGGTTGACTTTTGTCCACAGTGATTTATTATTTGTTAAGTGATTAGAAATCTGACAACCTGACACTTGAAAAAGCCTTTTCCTAAACCTGATGAAAGGAAATCCTTTTAATTAATTTGCTTTATTCAGGCTAAAATAGAGCTTTGCTAGTGGAAAGTTAATTTACTGCCACCAAAAAAAGAGAGCTAGTTTATAGAGCTTCACCTCTAAACCTTGCTTACAGATCAACCCCACAGACATACAAAGCACAATGAATAGTTCTTGTCAGTGCTGTATTTTAGTATCAGATGATAAAAAATGATAACAAAGGATCTCTTGATTTTTACCCTAGGAGCACATTGACTTCATTACTCTATTTGACATCAATTAATTAGGTTGTTCTGTTCTCAGAATGACTGCATAGAAACAGTTGCTTTCATGTATTGTTCTGTGGCAGGATTTTGTCGCTCGCTAAATGGAATCCTATTCAGTCAGAGCTGAGGCAGAGATAGTATTGATTCTAAGGAAAACACAGACCTCCTGAGAGTCTGTACTCCCACTTAGTCATCTGTTTAAGTTTGATGCTGGTCCTAAATACGTGGGTATTTTATGAAGGCTCGGGGATTGCCAAAGCACATGGCGGTAATCCCACCAGAAAATACGTGGGAAAAGCAATAACGCGCTGCTTTTTTTTATAGAGCATTAGTGACACCCAGTGGTTATATTCAGTCATGGACTAATAGACATGAAAAAGTTTAGAATAAACTTATAAAATATTCTGAAAACTGGAGCTCAGAGAACCCATGAAAAAATTGTTTGAGTCTGTGGGTCTTTGTCTGGTGTATATGCTGTCTGGTATATATACTTCAGCATCCAAAGTTTAAGTAAGCTTAAATAATAGGAATGAAGGAGGGGAAATGCACTTCAAGCTTGTTATGAAATGGTTCTCATTTTATCACGGACTTAATGGAGAAAGTAAAAATTTTGTTCTGTGAGGAATGCACTCCTTTTCATTCTCCTTTATTTCTCTTTTCCATCTCCCCTGTTTATCTGACATTACTTTAAAATAGTACACTGTATTAATGTATGATTTTCTTTTCTTAAATGCCTTGGGTAGCTCTTTGCAGAACATGTGCTTGCCGTTTTAGTCTACTTTCATTCTCCTTTTCCATTCCCCTCTTGATTGGTTTACTAGGACTTGACTGGTGTTTTTTTGCAAATTCATTTAGCCACTGATTAAAGTTTGCAAGGTGTTTTGAAATTATAGGTCAGGAATTATTTGTCTTCTTGTGTCAACTCTTGCCTTATTCACAAGGAAAACCTGTTCCTGAAGCCAGTCCTACTAAGTTCCTTAGAATTAATTTTTTTATTCAACCTGTAGCAGGAGGTCTGAACACTTGTAGAAAACCTTGAAATTACTCTCCTAAATACAGGTGATCACAAGGACAGTTATTCCAACAGAGGATACAGAAAGGCCAGACAGCAGGATTTGTACTCTAGTAACACAAAAATGACACATTCTTAGTAGTACCTTTTTGGGTTTTGGAGAGTTGAAAGAAAGGAAAGGATGATTTGGGGTGAGGGTGTGAGGTGGAAGGCAACATAATTCATACTGACATTTAGCTTCTGAGCCTATCCTATGTACAGCTAGGGGATGATGGAAACTTTAGGCTTTATGAGGGAAATTTGGATTCAGTTTCTTACTTTTAAATGCAACCTGTATAGTTCTAAATATGACTGGTCATAATGTGTAAAATGGTGATATCAGTGTTTCCTAGGTTTTGAGACTAAATATATTAAAGCCAGCAGACCGTATGGAGCCAGGCCAGTTCAGTGTGCACATGCTTAATTTGGTGGACCCAAACTGTGCCTTTTCTCTCACTGAGAAAGGAAAAGAAATATTTTACTGATGAGGCATAAGGAGTGGCTTTATGATAATGTTTTCATTGATTTTCATCAGGATAAAATCCTACTATTGTTAGGGAAGACTTGCCCAGCAGTGTGCTTGTCCCTTTTTAGGAGATGATAAGGGCAATCTCACAGAGCATAGCTGCATTTTTCAGTATCTGTTTCACAAGAGATGTTGTTATGAAGGGGCTGATTTTCAGTCTTGGAATGGGAGCAAAATGCACTGACCAAAAACTAGAAGGCTACTCAGAGCTCAAAGTTTGTGTCTCAAGCACATAGTATCTATATGCCCTTACTGTCCATTTCTGTACAGCATTGATCTATTTAGAACAGGTAATGTTTCCATTCAGACATGCTACTACTCTGCCTTATGATTGCAGAGGAGAACCCATGAAATTGAAATGAAAGCAGTGGTGAATTGATTTTTCTTATATCTGTCTAGCTTTATCAAGACTTGAGCTGAAATATTCAAATATAATGTTTTTTCCAGATTCATACCTTTAAGTACAGAATATATTTATCATGTATCCCAGAGAAATGAATAATACCATGAGGAGCTATTTAATCATGAGCATGGAGATTGCTCTGCAGATTGCAATGCTGTGACAGTGCCAGTCAACATGGAATAAGAAAAATTATACTGGGAAACAAGTGTCAGAGTCATAGCTACTTACAAAGTAGTAAATATAGCCCATACTTTCCAAACAACACAAACAGAGATATGAATAGAAAAGCAATGCCATCTGTTCTTATTAACTAAATTTAGAATTACAAAACTAAAATTTTTACTTACAGTTATTTGTGGTGCCTGATACATCTCATGTATTATCAGTACTAGGATCCAGCCTTGTCAGGCTAACTGGAATTAAGAATATTCTGAAGGTGACTGAGTTATTTAATCCTCTTTCACTTTGAAAGAGCATCTCTTCAGTTAGGCTATGAAAGCTGATAGTCACAGTCAGTCATCTCCAAACCTCTAAAACCTCTCAATCTTAAACACATTCTGTGTTTTAGCAGTCCTTGGTATAGTTGCACAATGTGTTCTGTTTTGCTGTCATGTAAAATCAAGCTGGTATCAGCCACACTTGTGAAGGTGTGACTTGTGTCTGTGTGTTCCATCCTGGCATCATTTATGCAGGTGTGATGGAGTCTTTCTTTCACACAGACACAGCCTTAGGCTATCAGCCTGGAGATTACAAATGTGAGGACTCCTATGTACGGGAGGAATTTTAGTGAAAAAGATGGTGCTGTGTGGGAGATGGCTTAAAGGCAAGAGATGAGGGAATGGAATCAAGTGCAACAACATGGCTGTGCACCTCAGCAGGATGAAGCAACAATGCTTTGCGGTGACAGCTGCAGGACTTTGCTGCTCAGTACGACATTTCTTGGTGTTACAAGGACAGTCGGTGCCCTGGTTGTGAACAAATTTCATCTGATTGCCAGATCTTTCAAGGGAGATCTGTCTATGAAATAGAAATGAAATTGATCACTGTTGGTCACTACTGTTGATCATTTGATGTCACCAGAAGAGTGTACAGATACGTGGAGGCCCACTGGTTTTGTGGGATTAAATGTTTTTGCCTTATCCAATGGCTGAGTGCAGGTTTGTGCTGACAGAGATCAGCTGCAAGGCAGAGCTTGGACAGGGACACAGGTCTCAGCTCAGGCAGCACAAACTTATTGCCATTAATGAAATAACATGGTTGTTCTGGCTGATTGTGTGTGCACTTTCTAAGTTTAAATTGGATTTTAATGCCTCTAAGTAAGAGCTTTTCTCTTCTCAAAACATGACTGATAAGAAAAATTTAAATAAACTGGCAAGGGAATTTCTTCTCCTTTTGCTGAGGAGATGTATTTAAAATTCTTGGCTAGTTTCAGCTCTTTGGAAGAATGGAATGTGGTTAAGAGACTTTTGGTGTCTGAATCCACACTCACAGAAGCCAATGGTAAGAAATCCAGGAACATGAGTGTGAAGAGGAACAACTGTGAGGAGGAGCAGACATCTTCAACAGCACCTCTGCAGCAACCACTTTCTATTTAAAATAGAAACACATCTGAGTGGTGTGGTCTGAATAACTTTTTATAGGGAGCTTGTGGGTTATTTCAAGAATTTTTTTAGGCTCTACGAATATTTTAAGTCTTAACTAATGAGCACTCAGAACATTGTTTTTAAGTGTTGTTACTTTTTTTGGAGTCCAAATTGGACATAGGCATCAGCCAGCAGAGATGATGAAGTTGGTACTGAGGATCCAATTTTCAAGAAGTGACATCTTTCTGTGGGGAAGTGTTTACATTTCTTGGCACTAGCAGACAAAGAAAATGGCTGAGGCAGTGAGGTGGGCTTTTTTTGGCCAGATTTCATTTTTGGATATAAGAGAATGTCTGAAAAATTTCAGCCCCATGCTTAAAAAATTTTTGCGTATAAGAAATGTGGTATGTAAATCACATGGGCGGAGTTGTTCTGCTGGATTGGAACAAATGCAACAGAGTCTTTTCAGTTTGAATTCTAAACAGCTGCTTGGTCTTGCATAGGACACTTCCTTTTGTTATTTCTGCCTTCAGACATACCAGATTTCAGTCCTTATTGTATGAAGAAGAAATACACATGTGCATGGAACATGTATTGGTTACCTTTATTTGAAATTCTTTTTCTTACCATTCTGAACTCAGAAGAATATATGATACTGTCAAGGGGCAAGTTAGGTAACAATTACACCATATTGAAGGGAGAGGAATGAGAAACACACAATTCTTGATCAATCTTTAGGCTCACATATATTCATTATTCACAATTAATAGTTGCTCAATAATATTCAATGGAAATAATTAAGGAAAAAATGGTTTAAACTTAGAAAAGTATTTCTTTATTACAAATAATAGTAATTTCTGATGTATAGAAACTGTTTCACAACATAACAGTCACTGCTAGAGATTTCTGAAGCATTTATTTACATTTAATACATATTTCTCAAAGTGAATCAGCATGCTAAGTTTCAAAATTGCAGGTTTAAATATTCCTTAAATAAGTATTAGCATTTATAAAACACAGCAGTCAATTCAAACTAAATATGCAGTGATGAAATTAAAAATAAAAATCAACCTCGAGATTTAGATGTGAAGTAGTCCTTTAAAAAAAGAATTCCAAAGCTCTTCATGCATAAACAATCTCCTACCGGCACTAATAATTATGCAATAAGCCCTACTGCTTGTTCTGAATTTCCTCTGTGCATGTTATGAAAGGAAAATATATGAGATTTAGACAAGTGCATAGTCACAGATTTACCCAGCCCAGGAGTAGGAGCTGAGTGCACAGGTACTTTTATGGAGAAAAATATTTCCAGATTTGAAGATTTGAATATGTAAAATAGAAACCAAAATGATGGAACTTAAAATTAAGGTAACTTTAATAGATATTCTGCTATTAAGGAATAGGAATAATGAAATTATTCAGCAAATAATTTATGTTGTTGTATTGTATTTAAAAATATTTACTGAAACTCTTGAAAAGTGCCTATTTGTGAGAACAAATCCATTAATGTGATGTATTTTTATGGCACATTCCATCACATCTTACAGTGATATTAGGAAAAAGCTCAGCAGCTTTTTTTTATATCACACCTTTATCCAAAGACTACTTAAATAAAAAAGATTGATTAGTCATTTCATAAGTTTCTTTTATACTTTAATGTTTGGCATCACCCCAGAAATTTTTAAAAGCTCTAAAAATATTGTTTCACAAAAGCTGTAACTGAAATGCACATTTGAATTATTACTTCTTTGAATCGCAGGGCAGCCACTATAACACTCCCTTGAGAAGAATCATGCTTGCAATAGAGTCCTTATATAGGTTTGCTAAATGGATTAACCTTCTAATAACTGATGGCTAATTTATGTCCTCCAAAATAGAATCCTTAGAAAAAAGAGCTTGAGTTGAAGTGACCATTCCTTTTTAATTTGGAAATCACCTGGCCATGCTTTAAGGTAAAGCCCTTTAAAAAATGGTTGTCTACATGAAATGTTCAGATTACTTGGGTGGACATCTGTTCTGTTTATGCAATCTGAAAAAGATTGGTTTAAAGGAAAATTGATGTTATTTTTAAAAATGACAAAATTTGGAAGCAATATAGGGGAACAAGCTGAGGAATAACAAAGAAATGAAAATCATCAGTGTAGTTCATTTGAAGAAGTAGCTTATTGGGTTTTGGTTTGTTCTTGTGTAAACTGTTAGGTCAGTGTAGTTGACAGACCTTGTGTAGTGACTTATAGGGAAATGTAGGCAATGCTTAGACCGTTCCTGTTTTCCAGGTAATGCTTTAAGTACCCTTTTTGGTCTTGGGTTTGTTCCCATTTTTGTCAAACACATGTGGCAGTTTTGCCAAAGCACTTACATTGTTTAATGAGTTTTGATTCCTGGTCTAATACCTTTCTTGAGCAAATCTGAGGTGATTTGAAAAAGGAGACTGCCCTGAAGAGCAGCTATGGAAAAAACTTCTTTTGTGATCACATTTTAAAGTGTCTGAAAATACTGTATTTTCTTATATTCTTTAAATTAAATTCTAACCCCAAAATGCTGCATTTCAGAGCTGGGACTTGCTGTGAAACAGCTCTGCAGAGGTATTCTCTGCTCAGAGGTGTCAGTTTTTAACACTGTGCAGCTGTGTGTGAAACTTGCAGGGTAATTTGTTTCCTATTCCTCTCTGGTTTGGTTAACTTTGCATGTTTCTGTTGATGTTATCTCAGTTTTCAGATCTCCTTCATTAATTTTTAAGTTCCCCTACCTGTATTTATTCTGAGTTGAATGAGTCTGTTAATACATTTTAATTTGGTTTTGTTTCCTGTTTCCAGTCTATCATACATCTCAAATAAATCAGTTTGAAACTCATACTTAAGAGCCATTGTCTGGACTGAAAAAGTACTAATTGCAAAAGTGCCAATATTCTTGGATGTTCTCAGGGACTTCTACAGTTTTCACCGTGTTTGTTCTGGTGGAGCTTGTTTGCCAGTCTTCAGAACTGGCAAATTTCAAACTTCAGAACGTTTAAAATGTAATTTTGTAGTGCTTAATGGTTATTGCTACAATGGAAACTTTTTCTTTTTAAGGCTTCTGGAGCAGAGATGAGATGCTTTACCTGGCTTCAGATGAACGGGATTTCTACACTAAATACTGGCTGTCACTCCCCATGGCTCCCTGTGCTCTGCTCTGGAAAGCTGTCAGGGTGGGCTGGAGCACCCAGTTAGTCCCTCCTGTCGGGCTGCTCGATGCCATGGCCCATGGCAGCTGAAGCCAGCCCTGTCAGGGGGCAGCTCTGCAATAATGGACACGGGCTGAGCCGTGCTGAACAGCGCAGCACAGCACAGCACAGCACTGCACAGCACTGTACAGCACCCTGTATGTGCTGAATGCTTCCAGACTGAGCAAGGGTCAGGGACACAAAGAGATTTGGGCCCCCAAAGTATGACAGTTTAATCTTATGCGTGGTTTTCAGGTTTATCCCCAGACCAGGGACTTGGGGTTATCACAAGACTTGTGTTGATCCAGACTGAGTTTGTGTCTGGCTTTTTTTGTTTTTTAGTGAACAGTGGACAATATTGAGATTAGAGAAAAATGAAAATGTTTGTCTCAGAGCTGGAGTCCTACCGTTTTGACCTCTCAGCAAGAGACCTGGTAGAAGGTGGGCTTTGTCTCAGCTGGCTACATCCCAGTGACCCATGGCTGCTAACCAAAGTATTTAAAGGACTGGAGAGCTCGAATGATAATAATTTTTTTTTCTCTTAGACTTTTTTTTTTTTCCTCCCCCACAAGAGACATAGCATAGGAGGGTGCCTGAATCAGGCCTTGATAATTGAAAGCAATTCTCAGGATTTCATGGGGGACTACTCTTCCATTTAATAAGATCTTATCTTTTTGACTTGCAAGTAGGCTACTCTTTTGTGAAGCTCATTGCAATTTGTTCTTTTCAGAAAATGGGTTCAATCATGATGCAATTTAGATAACTAAGTTGAAGACTGTCATCCTAAAGTATGTTATGTAGCTATTAAACAAAATAAGTGCGCATTTAAGGAATTGCTTTTTGATGTGTTGTTTTTTCCTTCTCTGATTGCTCTTCTGATGAGTTGAGTGAACTTTTGTGGTTGTTTTTTTGGAAGCAGTGGAATAGTTGGAAATCTGGATGCATATCTAACTCAAATTCATCAATATCTGGATTTTGGCAGCAGATACTTCCAGCAGCATAGATGGGTCTTAAAAAAATTAACCTATGCATGTACATTTCCTCCATTAAGAGGTTTGCTTACAAATGCTTACCTGGAACCTCTGTACTTTAATAAGTTAGGGGAGCCACTTTGCATTGTTAAATAGTGGCATGGGTTATGCTAGTTGTGAAATATTTCCTCAGAGCAACTAATTCCACCTTGTCCTTCATTTTAGTAAACAGTTTTCCCCAAATTAGTTTATTACTTGCTTCACTTGTTACTTTCTCCAAACATCATCTGGCACCTAAGCATTGGTTTCAGCATCTGTAGAAGCTAAAATTGAGTTATTCCAGTATGTGTCTATGTGTGGAAGTTCTTAGAAAGTAATTGCATACCAACTCATTTTATTCAACACTATGAGTAAAAATACGGGCTTATAGAACTTTGCTGAAATACAGCATTCCTTCCTGTCTTTCTGAAAAAAGTCTGTCTGGAAGGAGGCAATTTAACCATGAGGATTCCAGCATGATAATTTTTAAAGTTGTCATCAAGAAAGAGTTTGAGTAGTAACAGTTACAATCCCTTGCAAGTCATTCACCAAAATGAAGCACTTACCCAAATAAGTAAATTATTGAGGCAATGCAGCATTATAAAATCATCGAGTTGTGTTTATATTAAAGTCTTTACCTCTCCCAGCAGGAGGAGTCAGAGAAGTATGTTACAATAATACTTCATCTTTATTCGGTTTTGGATTTTGTAGTAGGATGAATTTTCCAGCAGAGGGAGAAGTATACTGTATTATTGGGAACTGAGCTATAATTTTGCAACCTCTAGCTAAAAGAAAATTCCTAATACTTTGCTTAGAAGACATACTTATTTGTTCTGACTGCTGTTATTTTGAAATGTCAATATATCTTTCTGCCAAATTTGTTATCGGTGATTTTTATATAATCATAATTTTGGTATTTTTTAAAACATAGTTGAATAGCTACATGCCTGTTTTATAAGGATTTTTTCCACATCCATAATTGTCTGGTCTAATGAGTTGTACTTCTCACTGATTGCAGTGATAGCTGTTTCTTAATTCTTAATTGAACTATGTTAAAATATGCATTAAGGGACATATGTGTGATAGCATTGTTTGTCTAGTCATTATCAGTATAATCTATGGATAACAGCTGTAAAAAATCCAATCCACCAAAACCCAGAGCTGTGTTGGAACAGTGTGTTATTGGAAATGTGGATGAAGAGTACAGTATGTTCCAGATGAAAAGCAAGGCCCTGGATGTGCCAGACTTGATGTAAATGTTTTGCCATCACTGCTTCCTTTAGTAGCCTCAGATCTGTTCTTTTCCGTGCTCCTTGCTCAGTGAAACACTTTAGCCATATGCTGTTACTGGTGGTTGGTGATTTGTTGGCAGTGTGTGGTTTAAAGGATGTGTTTTAGTCTGTAGAGCAACTGTATGAAGCATTTTAGGTGCTATTTTATGAGAGAGTAGTGTCATCCCCAAAGACTTTTCAGCAATAGAACATTCTGTTGCAGAACATGATAAATTTTGATCACTGCTGTCTCAGCAGTTTCAGCTTTGTTTTAAGAGACTGAGAGAGCGGGACTGATGGAGGCAATTGAAGCTTCAGTGAGGCCACTTTTACTCTCTGTAACAAAATTAACCAATATGGAAATAATTATTCTGCAATAACTACATGCTCTGTCCTTCTTGTGGAAGTGGCCATGTTCAGCAGTGAAACTAACGGCACTGGGAATATTACTGGATAACTTGTCCTCGGAGAGCAATTCATGTAACACTGTCAAATTACACAATGTCAGTGCAAGGTATTGAAGAACACATTACAATGACAAATTAGAAGTGCAAGGTCCTTTGAATAATGTAGTTCCTGTGAAGGTGGAAACTCATTTCAGAGTAGCTCTTGGGATTCATAGGCTATCTGCGATTTATGAATATGGCAGATATTTTGCTTTTTGAGTCGGGGGGGGGGACTGTAGCTCTGTAGTAAGGCTCTTGTTTATGCAAGATGAACCTGCCTGTTCATACAAAATAGCAATATATCCCACTGCCTCCCTTCTACAGGGAATTTGCCTGTAACAACTGTTAAGGTAATTTCAGGCCTTTGCGGGGATATAGACGGCTTTGGCAGATACTGAATATAGCACCAGTAAGCAGGTATTGGATCTCTGTTAGAAGACACTGAAAACTTTCCCAAAATCATATTGGGGGCTGGGATGGAGCAAAATAAGGTAAAAATCTGGATACATAAAAGGATTTAGGGGTCCAGTCCTAAACTGTAATACCTAAAAAAATTAAAAATCTCATTTGCTTCCCAAGCTCGTAACAGTCTACTTGAAACCCAGACAAAAATTTTCGTCAGTAATGTTTTTAAAGCATCCTTGGTCATGTTTTAGTTCAGTGTTCTTGATAAACCAAAACAGTCTGGTGCCTACCTCTAGTGGCATGCCCTTTGAGGCTTATTTCAAGATATATTCTCAGACTAGACCTAACATATCATACTTCTCAGTGTTTCAGAAATATTTTCCTGGGTAGTAATTTCTCTAGTGAGTAAGCATTTGCAACGCACGCCAAACTGGGAAGAAGCTATAGTGCAGCGCTTCAACAATAATCTTGATTTTCAGAAGGTCCTACTAAGCTCAAGGCCTCTTCATATTGTCTTGTCATCTGTGGATTACTGTTGTAACTATTTGTGCAGGAAAGCTGCTGTGACACCCTTTAGCAAATGGGAACAGTGCTCAGAGTAAGTGTAGGTAAAAGTAAAAGCTTTTAATTCTTTGGACTGCATTTATTTTCACTTGAAGTAGTTAGGTACTAGCTTGAAGATTCTCTTGGCCCAGACCATGATCTTCAAAAATTAAAGCAAAGTGTCCATGTTGTACATGTTGTTGAGGTGTAATTGTAGGAAACATTGGTTATTAATCTCAAAGAAACTCTATTTAGGTAGAAATGATAGGAAGATCAAACTTGTAATAAGATGAGGAAAAGGTAGGGAAACATAAGAGGTTATTTTAGTGTAGCACCAGACCAGCAATATCTAATGTTCAACTGCAGGATGTGTACCAAAATCCCCTTCTCTTTGAATTCTTGCTAATATTTACCAACTTTCAGGAAAAAAACCCCTGTATTGTTTTATATAATGAGACAGCTGACTGAATTTTAATGACAACATCACCCCTCAGGGTATGGGTAGATCATATGATAGATAAAATAAATTGTACAGTTTTTTGGGTTCTGTGTTCTGTATTCCAACAGTGGCTTGCAATGTTCACTTGTGGGAAGTGGAGGTCTTTGTTAGTGGACAAGTATAAAACTGAAAGATTTAAAATTGCTTTAGTCAACAACAGTGTTTTGTTTTATTTAATTAAACTCTGGAACCTTGTTTAAAATACCAGATCAATTTAAATATTTGACATAGTATTTTCATTCTTAGTCCATGCAGACTGTTTTACTTTATTTGTCAAAAAATATTTGCTCTATTCATGAATAGTTTTGATTGACTTGAAACTGGCCTTACCAGTGATTCTCTTTCTTTATGCAATGAGTATTTTTTCTAATTTTTACTCAGCCTTCTTATCAAGAGGATAGACTCATGCTGAGTCAAGATGTGCCTAAATGCTCTTTGGCAAAGAAGTTCTCTTTAGAACCAGTCTGCACTACTGTAAATTTAAAGGGAAAGTAAAAGAAAAGGTGAAAAGAGTGAAATAGAAGTAATTTGAGGGAAAACAGAAGGAAAGAAAGGAAGTAAAGGGTAAATGTACTTCTTAGCATCCTTAGTGTTTCTTTAAATATTTGGTAGTCCTTGCCAGGAAGCAGAAGCGGCCTGAATGCCTTGGTAGTACTTGAAGAAGATGGATAGCCCTGCCTCTCTGAGCTCCTTCTCTTTTCTTCTATGACCTCCAAGCTTTTATTTAAGCCCAGGAACTCATGCCAGGGCATGTTGAGCTCATCATTTGATCTCACAATCTCTCTCTTTCCTTACACACAGCTCCACTAAACCTAGAGTAAAATCGTGGCTGCACTGCAAACATTGACATGCATGGCAGGAAGCTGTGTGTAAAGGTGTGACTGCATTGTCACTCTCTTACCCTAGTGTGCTATATGAAGGAAAAATATTGAAGCCAGGGTAAGGTTTTGTTCTTCTTTGTCAGAGCATTACCTGCTCTCTAAATTTTCAGTACATTGTCATTCATTATTTGTATTAAAATTCTTATTCAGTTAATTTCTTTACTGTTACTAATAAATTACTGTATCCAGATTTACAGTTGTGGCTGGGAAGGTTGCTGCACTTTCATTTTGTAAATCTGCTTTTACATATTTGGTTTTGCTGCTTTCATTTCTTCCACAATATAGAACAATCTGCAGCTATTTCTGCCTAGAGTCACACTGACTGCCAACCAATTAAACTCTGGCAGTTTTGTTCTAGTTAGCATCTGCATGTGTTTTCATGTTTTGTGTGCTTCATCTGTACATAAAAATCTGCACTGTAGCCTGATCTAGATTTTTTTCTGTATTTTGGCTGTTTAATACATGGAAAGATACAATTTCCAGCTTGATCTGCTGTGAGATACAGTACCTGGCATTTGCATTTTGATGTCTTGGCTAAAACGGCATAATGAACATTTAGCCAAATGTCCACCAGTCACATCAAATAGTGCTCCAGAGAGGTTACATGTAGCCCTGGCTGTCTCTGTTATCAGGAGACTCGAAGACTTCTGACATTGCCAGGCTGTCTGACTGCCACCTGGCCGTGCAAACCCATCACCTGAGTTCTAGTGAACTTCAATGTGTTTTATTAATGCTTTGTGCCTTCTCTGCTCCTTGAGTTTCTGTTATGTAACTGATTTCTCATCCTGCACCCACAGGCACCTCCTTTTAAAAATATATGTGGTATAGTAATTCTGTAAATAATCCTAGGAACAATTTTCCCCTCTTAGTCTCTATTCCTGCTCTCCCAGAGGGGAAGTGAAGGGAAGGGCTGCATAATGGGGAAATGTGAATGATTCTTGTGGCCAACATGGCTGGACAGAAGGGGCTGCCACACCACCACCCAAGGCAGTTGGGAGTGAGAAAAGGCATTTTGTGGACTGTCCTTGGCTAGAACAGATGCTCCCCTTTTCTCTCTGGGAAAGATGAAGGATGAAGGTAGTAAGGTCATGCTGGTCAAGCTAGAAGACTTCATGAAGTCCATATTTTTTTATTTAGACCTCATCCTCTGCTCTTGTATGCTGAGTGATTCTTGACAGGACCGCATATGAACTGGGAAGGGCTCATGCCATGTGCTAGTCTATATTGACTTCTGAACAATTAAACAGCCCATGATTTGACCCATTTGTGTGTACTTGGCATCAAAAGGATCCAATGTGTATATGTGTGGCTGTGGTGACTTCAATGTATATTAATTTATCTGATTTCTCAGTTACAGCTGTGTGGCAGCACAGAGCTCCAGGCAGACTACACACTCTGTAACCAGTTTAACAGACCATTTTCTTGCCCTGTTGCTCTTGGCAGCTTCAGAAACTGCACTCCAGGTATCTCCCAAGCTACTGCATGTGCTGGTGGTACAAGGAGCTCTATGCCAGCCAGGCTTTTCCTCTGTGCTCCAGGAGTGCTCAGGGTTGAGAAGGTTGAGCACATTTCTAGCTGCTTTTTGCCATTTTGTGTAGAGTAAAACTCTTGGAACTGACTGAGTCTTGTTCTCATGGGCTCTCATTGTTATATTATTGTGAGCAGAGTGATTTTTCTTAGCTTAAATTCGGACTAGACAAGATTTTTACAGTGAGGTCAATGTAAGTTTTTCAGTAGAATTTCTTGATCATATTTTTAATGGGGTATTTCACTCTTGCATTTGGCTGAATAGATATTAAAAGCTGGGAGGAACTAAAGTATGAATAAAATAATTTTGACTGCAAGAGCTATGTTAGAGGCAGGATATCAAATTGTATTCCTCAAGAAAAGGATTAACTTTATGAGAAAATCTAGGCATGATCTCAATGATAAAAATGTTTGCTGGTGCAAAACCTACTGTATCAGTTACTCTTGGAAGTTTTCTCTCCCTTAGCGTGCTGGATTGCCTCTGCAACAGTCTTCTTCTGCAGCTTCTTCGTACAAGCTGTGACTATATTATAAACATGGAATAGAAGGAAAGATATTTCAGATAAGTTTAAAGATATGAGAAACTTTTCTTGTGGTATTTCCCTCACAGATCTAACACTTTTTGTTAGTGACTAAATTAGTACTAACCAGTTTTCTAGCTCACTAGTTGCCATGTAAAGTTGTCTACACTTTGCATATAACAAAAGAAAGAAATTTATGTTTGAAATAGCAGCTGTCAGGATTTAGCTTTAATTACCTCTGGAGTAATAATTTATTCCTTGGTAGTTGCTGCAAAATGAACTCATATAGTTCCTATTTTTGTGAATGCCCACTTGTTTATCTCAGGGGGAATACCTCTGAATCAAACTGGATTGCTCTTTCTCATGCTCCTAGGTGAGCATCTAAAGAAGAGAAGAGAAACAAATTATGAGTGAAGGGAAAATGTGTGATAGAGGTGAATAAAGATGAAAAACAAAGTTTGATTATGACAAATGGACTGCTTCAGTTCATTTCTTACTGGCATCTCAGAAAGAACAGATCTCCTGGGACCTTGATTTTTCTCTTGGGCTTATATAGCATTCACAGACTGGATGCTTAACTAGTGTAAATCAGCATAGTGCTTCTGAAGATGAGAGATGTGGCTGAGGAACTGCTCTGGGAGGAAATATTCTGGTGCATATGTGGTATATGCAAGATGAAAATGATGTGTGCCTTTATTTAGATCAGGTCCTTGAACAAAGGGCTGGACAACAGATAAATAATTTTCTTAGTCTTGCCTTCAGCACAGTGCAAGTGATCAAAAGAGCAGAAACATGGAAATAGAAGCAGGCAATGAATAGGGTAGAATCACTAAGCAATAAACACTTTGGTGAAGGAAATCAATAGCTTAAGGTAAATCACAGTTAATGTAAAGGAGCTGGAACTGCAGGGAATACCTGGCAGTGTTCTTAGTCTGATGGTATGGTGTCTCTGAAGCAGCTGGTCTTTTGCTCATCCCAGAGCGTGTAATGTGACCTGCCTCTGTTGAAAAAAGGTTCCCTGTACAATTATGTATCACAAACCAATTTTCATATAACAAGATCCTCATTTCAAGTGCATCTGAAGGGCTAACTGTGCTGTTTGAATGTATTTAAATGATCCTTCATCTATAATTTATGTACATTGCTTGTGTCAGGTATGTATTGATTACCATTCTATTGGGTGTCAGTTCACTCTCTCCAGAGATGCGGGGAGCAAAGCAGAGAGCTGCTCCTTCCGTTAGAGCTCTATTAAGCTGTAATGATTTGCAGTCATCCATACCACAGTAGCTGTGTAAGGCCATGGAACTTGGAACTGGAGCAGGCTGACCTGTGCGGTCTGGAGCTCAGCCTCTCTGTGGAAATGCTTTGCTGCTGCTTTTCACATATCAAGGACACTCAAACATCGGGGGCAACTTTGCTCCAAAAGTTCAGTTGTTGTACATACCTGTGTTAGTCAAAGATTTTAAATGTGGGCAGCTGCTCCTTGAAGTTATGGAGTGCAGTGTATTCCCATATCTGGCTAGGCAGGTTTATGGCCTGGATCATGTTTTTTAAAGAATCCTAGCATGCATATCCTTTCCATTTCCTTTCCCTGATTAGTCACAAGATATGAAATCAGAAGTCTTATGTTGGGGGTTTTTCCTTCAATTTACTTCATGAGCAGGAAAGGTTAAATGTCTTCAAGATAATTTTTTAAAAAAACATTTTTCAAAGTTGCTGTGTCTTTAGTTGTTATTACTGGTCCTTATTATATGTAGCAGCACTGAGAGTTTAAATGAAGTCCGGGATCAAATATGCAAAATTATGCATAAATACAAAGCAAACCTCAGCTGATTAGCATTAAAGAGTTTATTATCTGGATAAAGTGAAGGGCTGGCATTGTAGAGGCTCTCCCTGAAATGCCACAAACCAGTCTGTTGCCAGCCACATATGATAAATGCTATATAATCCATAGCTGCAGTGAGCAACTGCAGGTGCAGTTTTCCCTGTGTTGTTCTGAGTATCCATCACCTAAGGAACCAAGCTGATCTTTCTGTGGTCATGTGCCAAAACTGAGAGGGCATTATGATCAAAATTCCAGAGGGTGCAGTAGTTTACCATATCCCATGAAACCCAGGACACAACACTTTTGGATGGCTTTTTTATACTTTTTAGCCAAGCTAGGTAAATATCTCTGGACTGTGTGAAGCAGGTTTCCCTTGCAGTGTGGAGCTGTGCAGGTGATGCATCTTGCAGAGCTTAGCAGGACCTGTTACCCTGGGTGCAGCACTGCGCTGGTGCTCCCCTGCGGGCTGGGACTGTGCTGCACTGCCTAGAAGTGTGCTTGGATCTGCTCCCATAGCAGTGTATCCTTAACTCCCTGTTCTCACTGCTTATGAATCCATTAAGAGTTTTCAATCTCATCTTGTCAAGTAAGAAAAGCAGGTATTTTCAGGCATTTGGGAGCACTTTGTCCTTTTGCATGGATGAATTTTTAGTATCTGAAGTGCTGAGTCATGCAACTTGGTATATCAACTACAATTAGAGTTAATTTTGTTTTGCCTCCAGTCCTGACTTCAATCCTGAAAAGAAAGCTTGGATTAAAAGAATTTTTCAAAACCATATCCAGAGGGAACAAATACCACTGATTAACTTAATAGGTGAATAAGCATCATTGCACTACAGAAATATACCTCTAAAGTGGATTCTCGGTGCTAGAAATCCAAGGGTAGGAGCTTGACAATGACAGATATTTTCTCTGTGTGGTTTATTTGTAGACAATGAAGCAGTTGTATGTTCTGGGTTTTTGTTTGTTTGTTGTTTTTTTTTTTTATGGGATTGTTGGTTGGTTTTGATTTTTTTTTTGGTAGGGCTTTTTAAATTTTTATTGTCTTTTTTAAAAATAAGGAAAGCCTGTGTATTTTTATTAATTTCTTATACAGTTAATTATGCTTTATATATTCAAAATCAGGAAGAATGTTATTTAAAATGAAACAGAATCAGTGTAAGAAGCAGAGTGTAGGAAAAGTGGGGAAAATGCCAATTTTTGTTTGGTGCCATTTTTGATGCTTCTGAGACCCACATCATTCTCTGCAGTGTGCCAGCAAGGGCTGGTTGTGTGTTAAAGTTCCTCTTCTGCCTGTTGTCTCTGTGTTTCCCACCAGGCAGCAGAACTCACACTTGGACTTCTCTGAGCCTATTTGGGAACCCAGCTAAGGATGCCACACTCAGGTTTGCCAGTATGAGATTGTGCTTCTGGTGATAAATGTCATGAAACCTCCAAAGAAAAAGAGGTCTAACTTCCTCAATTTGTTCACTTGGTGTCTTCTTAAGACAAAGGGATGCCTAATTTCTGTGTTTCAGAAAGCTTCTAGGCATCTAGCCCTCCATCTCCTGCCAACAGTATGTTATATGCACTGGGACGTGTTACAATTTCTTAATTTTCAATACCTTTTACCTTGACTTAGAGACTACTGAATTATTCTCTCTCCATCAAATATCTGTTGGTTGGGGTTTTTTACCCCCAGATATGACAGTAAATATCTGAATGATACAGAAATTTTGTTTTCTGGTACCCTGTAATGAAGTATCACTTCTTGTTACCGTGCTCAACAAACCCTTTATTTCATGCCTGAACAGCGCCTGGGACAACTCACATGAGAAATGCTAACACAGTTCTAACTTGTTCGAGATTTGCCCTTGACTTTTTGTTGTACATCTACAGGCATTTTTCTCTGCTTCAGGGAACTCAAGCAAGTGACTTTTAGAAAACAAAGTTATTTTTTTTCCCTTTCACACTAAGCTTTTGGGATAATATACCTTGTACTTGTAGAAATACAATGAAGAATTTCCTTTTTTGCCTTATAAATTTTATTTGCAGCCTACCTGTGAAAAGATGTATGCTGATAATTTCTGGTATTTCTGCACCAGTAAACACCCTAGTTAATGTTGCAAAGAGTCTTTTATTAAAGCCCTCTTTTTATCCCATCAACTACATTTAAAAAAAAAAATTGTCTGTCTCAAAACTGCCATCATTAGTCTCAGCTCAAAAGTTTTAAAGATGTTTTCAATTAAATGCAGTCACCTATTATGCAAGTGGGAGGAGAATAGAAAATTTCTGTTACTTTTGTTTTGCACACAATCTGTTGGAACTTGTTACTTATGTACTTAAACTGTGGTGAAGGTAGGATTTACACATGCAGAGCCATTCATCCTGTCAAAGCTTATAGTTGGATTTTCTTTCTTCTTAGCACAATTATTAAAAACTAAACTAATCTGAAATACTATCAAGTTGCTTTCCTCTATTTTAGAAACATTGTTGTGGAATGGGAAGTGTGTTCTTTCTATTGTATGGGTGGACTAGAAATGCATTCTGGTGAATATCAATTTATTTTTTTCAAGGTATCCTACTAAGTTAGTATTATTGGGACAGGACATCATATACCTTATGTTTTCCATGACTTCCTGACATGTCAGTAATATTGGTACAGGAGAAGATAAACCTGGGATATTGTACTGGGATATATTATGTCCTTTTGCTGACATTTCCTGACAAAGAAAAAGACAAGCTATTGTATTTTTTAGTTTTGTTTTTTTTTTTCTGGTATCCACATCTTAGCACTCACTGCAACATCCTGTTATTAAAATCAAGATCTCACATTTGTATTTGTAATTACAAAATCTCATATTTTGACATTTGACAAAAAAAATAGAAACTGAAAGAGAGGCAAACCTGTCTTCAAAACCTTTGTGTTAGCTCACAATCTAATTTTTTTGAAAACTGTTGTTTTTTTTTTATTTTTCTAAAAAGACTATGATTAGCATTAAGCTTTGAGTTTATTTTAGAAGTGTTTTTTTTTTTTTTATCCCAGACTTTAGTTTTCTGTCTTCTTTTGGTGGGGAAGCAAAATAGGCAAGTTTTGATGAACTTTTTTTGTAGCACTAATCTGCAGAAAATAGGTATTCTGTAGGTTGTTTTAGTTATTTTATCCATAATGCAACTCCAGAATCCTTGAACTTTATAAAGGTCACAATAGTATTTAAACTCTTTCAGTGGTATATTGGGAAGACAACAGGTGAAAGGTTGATTAACTTAATGATTTTCTTAACATGCTTTCCCTTCATTTTTAATATTCATAGATCAATGTTGATGATGGTAGTGGGGTATTCTTTTTATCTGCTTTAAAACTAATGCTATTTACATTATTGTAACTGTTGGGGGCTTTTAAGAAAGTGAGCTTGCTGCAAACTTTAAAACCTTTAGTTAATTTTGAATATTTTTGATGCTTTTAATATACTATGTATACCTGTATAACAAATACACCTGCTTTTAAATCTGACAATGTTTTCTATGGTGCCCAAATTTTTTTCTGCAGAAATGTCCTGGTATTCAAGAGAGTGAAGGAACCTATGTGAATCTCTGCAACATAAGACACGGACCTTGTTCTGGATAGTGATAAACTCAGATGCCTCCTTCAGATGCTGAGTGTTTGACCTGTTTGCAGAGCAGATTTTTCCCTTTTTCAGCACCTGTCTGCCTTTCTTTATTTTATGTCATGGTCAGTCAGTATCTTTTGTGATGGCAATTTTTCTTACTAATCTGAGCATGGTCCTGCATTTGATTTTCAGTGCCATAAACTCTCAAAACTCTTTTAATCAGTAGTTGTCCTTGGGCTGGTAAATGACAGCAAATATTTCCTCTGTGTCCTTTCCTCAGTGCCAGCAGTGTGTTTGCCCCAGACTGGCTGGGGGTATCTGCCAAGTGGCCCAAGCAGTCGGTCCTGGCCGTGCAGAGCCTCAGCTGGGGCTCTGAGGGAGCAGGACTTTTCCGGCCTCGGTGCTGCTGCAGCCCTGAGTGACACACAGGCCACTGGGTGCTTGGCTGGCAAGGCACATCTCAGTGCCTCCATCCACCTGCCAATGGTACAGACAAACACAGGGCCCTGCCTGCACAATAAAAGCGTGGCCTTGGTTCCCTTCTCATTTAAAAGGGAGCCATTCCCTTGTCACTGCTAGGCCTTGAGCTTCAGTTCATAGAAATAACAGTTCTCTTGGTTCAGTTTACACGTGTTTCTTCTTTTGCTTCAGAACTGTGAGGAGCAATGATACTGGCAGTTTTGTATGTGATTCCTGCTCTTCCTGTCTTTTAAGATTTCCTGAAAAAATTTGACTCACAAAAGTAAAATTACTTTACTATTTACTGTACTTTATTAATCTATGACCTTCAAAAAAATCCCCATTTCAAGTACACCTGAACAGAAAGTGTTTTCCAGATGCAGTAGATTTCTGCAGTCAGAGTCCACAGCTCTAGAGCTGAAATTGCTGTCCCTTGCTGGCATTGGAGCAGGTGTTTCTCTCATCACTCAAGCCACCCACTTGACATCTGATTTCCAGATGCTCTTAAATGGTACCTTGTAATAGGCTATTTTGTGCAGTCCTGCTTATGTTCTTATCTTTTATTCACTGTTTTCACAACATATGTTCATTTCCTCTCAGAAACAAATAAAGAAAAAAGTTGGATTTGAAATGAGCTCATACTACTTTTTAGGAAGTTATAGGATGAATATAATAATATTTACATGAGACTGCAACTTTCTGAAGTTTATTTCTGTGGCTACATATGATTATACTCATGGGGTGGGCAACTCAGCAGTGTTTATCTGCAAGCCTTTAATTTCATCTGCCTGATTAGCACTGTTTATTTTTTCACCTGGCACCCTGTTACTTTTCAAGCTTTCACCTGTGTTTGTCCTCTTAGATGTCCCTAATTTCTCTCAATTTTCTTGACATCTACAGCAGGTGTCTTTGGCCTGAATGCTCCTCAACACCTGCTACCTTCTTGCTGATTCCCTTTTAATACATATCTCAACTGCTACATGAGGGGAGGTAAGGTAATAGTTTTTATGTTATGTGAAAATTTGTTGTGATTTTTTTTTAATAGACAAGCTAATCTTTCAGTATAAAAAGAATGGATTCCCCACCTAATTTTTGCTGTGTGTTTCACATTTTGGTATTTTTTTCATTTTCTTTCCTGTCTGTATGTGAATAAAAACTAACACTTTTCAATTTTATCCTAGTAAATAAATGGGAAATGACCAATGAGAAATAAGATAAGATGCTGAGAAAGACTCTTTTACTTTCTTCTGCAGGAATGAAATGTCAGTATTACTTTATTTTGCCTTTTCTTGTTTAAGAGATAAAGTGTAAAATATACAGGTTTTTGAAATGCCTGTTTCTTTGCATCACAGCAGGTGAGGAAACAAAACCTCGAGGCTTTGGTATTCTATCTGCTTCGCCAAAAATAAACAATACAGTTGTGTAACATTGGGAGCGTTATACTACCCTTAGATTCTGAATATATAGTTGTTCCTCTGTGAAACAATATGATATCAAAAGAAAGTTGCTTCAGGTTCTAGACACAGCAGTAAGGTTGTGTCAGTGGTGGCCTGGGATTTTAGAATTGCAATGTTCATAAGGACAAGTAAAGTCTGTTGTGTTCTGGGGCTGCAGGATCCTGTCCAGGCAGGCTACAGTTACCAGTGACCCACCTGGGACTCCAACGAGACAGGCTTCTGCTCAGGAAACCATTTATTCAGCACAGGAACAAACTCAGATCCAGAGACAGCTCCAAACAGAGGCAGGGTGATGGGTTTTATGGGACAGAACCAGGGCAGAGCCCCAGGTTGGGGATTAATAGGGACACAGCAAGGGAGAAACCCCAGGGGCTCAAACCCAATCAGAACCCCTGGGGTGGGGCAACTCTTCTTGGGCTCACAGGGCATATCCCCCGAGGCAGAGCAATGGAATTCACACTTCCCGGGCTTTAAAGCCACATTTCTCACTTTAAAAAGCTTATCTGAAACGAAATCTTTGTCTCCCTGGGCGGGGACACCTCACAAAAGTATTTTATGAGATCAGCTAGGATATTCTCCATTCCAGTATCTTATGACTGATGTAATAAAAGATAGCTTGCTATTACAAATCTGTAGACTTAGGTATTTTTCCATTTTTTTTTTTTCATCAGCCTCTGTCATTCAACATGTGTAATGAACCCTTTCTCTCTGAGCAGTGATGACTCCCACGGATTTCAGTGAAAACTGTTTATGTCCAACACCTGTGAAAAGCCCTTCTGTCCCAGGCTGATCACATGGAAGCCCAGAGCTCATTCCCCTCAGTTTGGGAGGAATCACGGCATTCCTATTTCCTATTCTATTGGAAAGCTTCTGTCTCAGCGGAATTTCACACATTATCCCACCTCCCCACCCCCTGTGATACCCTCAAGTTATTAATCTGCTTTTCTCATATAGAAAATGGGAACAGTAATTTCCCAAGTAAACTGGATCTGAAGTTAATTGTAGTGATAGATTGATACAAATAATTACATCTATTTTCAGTTTATTTACTTTCAGAGTTCTGACTTCTGGGTCCTTTGGCTTTGGGGGCTGTGTGGCTTATTTGAAGCTGGAGAATGCAAAAATAGCTGTAATCACAAAAAATATTTTTTTTTGGCTAAAATAAAATTGGTTTTGCATTCTAATAATTTGGGGGTTTTGTTTTATTTTATTTTTTTTCTTGCTGAAGCAGGCAAAAATCCTTTGAATAGTTAATCTATAATTTGTGTCCATTTCTTCTCTTTCAAAGTTAGCAGACATATGAGATAGTAGTTTAAACAATCTATGATGAAGGAGAATCATATTAAAGGTCTGTTCCTAAAAATATAATTTCATGGTATGTAAACTTTTTACTAAAACAAAGAAAATTAAAAACAAGGAAAAAAAAAGGAGATAATCAATAGTTTTAGAACAAGCCAACCTTTCCTCCCCAAACTGAAGTTGGCAAGGGGGAGATGGGCATCTTTTATTTTTATCTGACACAACCAGCTCTGTGTAAACCTTGCTACAGAGCTTTCTGAGCCCTCTGTTTTCTCACAGGGAATATTTTGATTCACAACAATAAATGTTCTACTAGTATGGTAGTAGAGAGAAATAAAGGGGGAAAGTATGGGAAATATCTGCTTTGTAAGAGTGTTGTAGTTTGAGCAACATGTCTGACTGGTATCCATGTGTTAAATAAACAATTTGTCTCCTGAATGTTTACAGAGAAGTAACGTGGCTGATTTATTTTGTGAAGCCACCGTGGCTGCTCTACCTTGTCATCAGCATCCTCATGACATGCAATGCTAGGTCAAAAATGAGGAGTGTTTTCTGATGGGTCTGTAAGGAAAACATAACAAACAAAAAACCCAAGTGTGTGATTTGCACTCTTGGAAGTTCTAAACTGTGAGAGATGTCATTTAAAAATATTTCCTGTTTTCTCTTACTTAGTCTCAACGCGTCAGGCTCAGCTAAACGAAGAACTAAATTAAAACTGTCATTTCAGCTCATAAATAACAGATGTCTCACCCATTTAATTATTTATAGTCTTGAATATTTTAAAAATGAAAATGGCTATACACATTTTTAATGTAGTTCTTGGTAATTTGCTGCATGAATGATAAGATTCCAGATAATCCCAGCACACAAACATGAAAAATAAAACTTTGACTGACTCGCTTATCTTATGTGACTGCTTCTTCAATCCCCTGTGACTTTTTTTAAATTAAAATTTAAGTGAAATTTAATCACAACAAAATGATGTTCATACACTTGCATTAATAATTTATCTGCTAGAGATCACAGTGAAGGTAGCATGGACATCAGAGATTCATTTGCTGCCTGAAAATCAATGCTTTCTCTTTTTGCTAAGATTTATCTTTTCATCTCTGTGAACTGTGTTTGGATGGATCACAAGTCTGAAATAACAATGGTGAAAGAAATTAAGACTGTGCCAACATTAAAAAACCAATACCCTACCCCCAGGAAAACCACCAAACCCCACACTCCTGCATTCCTTGGCTGATGGTAAAATTATGTCACTTGCCTTAATGACTTCTTCTCTTTTTATGAACACAGCTAATCTAGTGAAAGATGAACTCAGTGGGTTAACAAGGATCCCCTGGCAGAGCACAGTGTGCTGTGTGTGAGCTGAAAGAGGAAACATACGGGTGTGGAGTGATTACAGAAAACGCAACCTGAGTGCTCTGGGGAAGGTGGGACTGCCAAGGACAGGAGAAAGATGTCAATGACCTGAGGAGGGCTGCTGGGCCTGGCTTGTGGATGTAAAAGCGAGCTTAGGTTTTGAATGTGAGTGACTGGAATAGCCACATAAAATGATTAAGACTTCTTTGGTGCTTAATCAGCTGAACAAATATTGCTGAATAAATGTATAAAAGCATTTTTATGCATGCCAGGTGACAGAGCCAGGAAAATCAATCTTTTGCAAACACCACCCATCCAAACTTGGCTTCCAGCTCAGTGGGTTTTGTAAATATTATGTCAACATGATGCTGCATAACAAAGGAAAAATAATATACTGGCATCCATTTTCTCAGCTGTAAAGAAATCTATCTGGTTATTGTAATTGAAGAATGACAAATCAGGATAACAAACAGACTTCTGTTTTCAGAAATGTTTGTGTAAGGATTGACACAGGTAAGTAAAATAATGATTTAAAAAATCTGATTCAATTTGTGGCAGTATCCCTTTAATGATGTTTTGCACTAGTGCAGAATTACATATTGCAGCTTCTTACTAGAAACTGCCCTTTGCAACTTTCTAGAAAATATTTTCCATCATTTTGACATTTCATTTAAAATGAAATATAGAAGATATTAGAAATTCATGTTCATGACAGGTATTATTTGTTTGACTTTGAAATATACAGAGAACACACATTAATGCACAGTGACTGAAGTGTTACAGGGGTGTGCGTCTGCATATTCATGGGACTCTTCTTTACTCCACAAGAAAGTGTTGTGGAATCAGAAGACTGACCTTTTGTAGAACTAAAAATATGTGTGTGCAACACTGAATAATTTAAAAAAGGGCCAGCTGAAATGCCTGCCTTCCCTATATATGTGTGTATAACCAAGAAAGAATTTTTTTTTCTTGCAAAGGTGCATAATTTCACTGTGTTTTCTAAGTTGCTTCTGTTTACACATTCAGCACAGAAATTCTTATTCAAACTGTTTTGCTGTTTTGCCATACAGTTATATCTGCTCTTTCTGGAGCTCCACTTTGGGAATATGAAGGTATTATACATCTGGGCCATTTTAAGTTTAGTCTGAAGTATAAGCTGAGGGTTACTAAAGTGGAAATTTCTGTTGACTTTTGTACTTTTTAATTCTTTGAGAAAGATTATTTGTTTGGAGCCCTTTTAACATGGGGAAAATTCTATTTCTTTGTACTAGAGAGAAAATAGGGACACTGTTCTTACTGAAATGCACACATGTACATATATGATCAGAGCAGAGTGAAAGTTGGTTGAAACTGTTATGAGTGTGAAGGGGTTTTGAATGATAAACTGTTTGTTGACCAGATGAAGAAAAAGTTTATTTGAATTTGAACTGACAGTTGCCTTTCTTTTTGGATTAACTGCTCTGTGAACAGTTACTCTTCAGTTTTCAATTACCTGATCAACTCTTTTATAAATTCAATACCTTGCAAGGTGGTGAGTGAGACATTTTCATCTTTCCCTTTCTTTATATCAAACATTTTATAATTAATATATTGTTAGTGAGGAAAGTTATTTTGATTTATGCAGCTTTTTCTCTATTTGTCAACAATTTGTATTGAACCTTGAGCTCAGCCAAGTTCCACATTTAACAAAGTCACAAAATTTAGTGTGTAAATGTAAAGGTTTCATAATTCCTATCTTGAGCTTATGCCTGTGAGTGTTGAACTGTGTGGCATAGCATCTGTAGTCTTTGTAAAGCTTAAGAGTGGGAAGTTTGTTTATACAGCTGGAAGAATCACAGGCTTGCATCCTTACCTGAGGTGTTACTATTTTTCCTCCTGAAACTCTTGTCTGTTGAAGGGGAAGTTCTAATTGTAACCAATTAGCACAAAAACAAAACAAAACAACCCCAATAAAAATGTGTTTTTCTTTAACTATTAATGCTGGAACTTTGTTAGTTGCCATAAAAGGTGCAAGACTTAATTGTTTGTATTGGGAATTGTCTCAGCTTGGTGATACTTCTTGTCCTAAAAATGTCTGTTTAACCCTAGTGAATGCCATATTATTAATAAGGGCATTCTACTCTGTGTATCTCTTTGCAGTTATTGCAAATGCACATGAATATCAAAAAATGACCTTAGTCAATTATTAACAGCTTATGTGCAACCCCTGAATTTACATGTGCAATTGTACAGATTGGCAATACCCTGATTTTGGTAATGTAGTTAACATTTGTTGATGTGCATCATAGGAGAGACTGCATGAACTAATGCAGAACAACTGACTAGATCACTACAAGGATGTAAAATCAAACAGGATTAATAGTTAGATATATTTATAACCGGAATATACTTTTTCCCAGCCTGACTGTTACCATCTGGAACTGATGTCTGTCTTTAGCTCTGACATATTTGTAGGGTCCCCAGGAACTGCTGAATAAAACAAAGAGTTGGTAGGGAAGGGACTGCATCTGTCTGATATGTTGGTAGAAGTCAAAGATGATAAATCTATCTGCAAATTTGCAACAAACACCCATAGACCAAACCACTGGATTAAGTCAATAATCTCTTCTCAGTCTGAAGTTTATAAACCTTGTGTTTTTAAACCTTGTCCAAATTCAAATAATATCATTTTCCAACTTTCCTTTGCTATTTTCCCCATAACTTTAGTTTCCAGTTGCAATTGTCACAGACAATTCTTGAATTATCACACACTCTTGAAAGCCAGTGCTGCATTTTTATTTAGGCAAAATGGTCTGTGATCAAGAGCAACTGATTATGTACTGTCCCTGCATGCATCAGCATGTTGATTATGTGAAGTCTCATGAAGAATTACAGTCAATGCCAATCATTGTCTAGCTGAAGGTCAAATTTTACATTTCTCTACTGATGTCATAATTTTTTTTTCCTATAGTAATCTATAAAGCATGTAAGGAAACCTTGGAATAGATGTTCTTAACAAAATGTGTTTATGCTTTCAACTAGTGTTTTGGCATGCAAAACCAGAGTTCTGTTCTTGTTCAGCATGCTATTTCTCTAATGTTTATTGATACCCGAGAAATGAAACACTAGGAAGAGCCCCAGGGCAAGGAGTGTTTAAAGCTGAAGAGTGATGCTCAGCTATTAGGCCTGTTTTGTGCAAGGCCTGCATTGGGTACTGCAGAGGGATCTATCCCTGTTCAGTGTGACTCCCATGGCATTATTCACATGGTGAATCTGCTTCTGCTTGAACATCTGGATTGTCACCACTGCAGATGATGCTTTGAGGGATTAGTGTCATGTTTGTGTCCTAAAAGTCCCAGGTGCTCAACTCACTGGCTCAAAAGAGATTAGCCAAGTAAAGTGTATTTTTCAAATATTTCAAATATCCTTACTCAGTGCCGTATGTTTTCTGATTTATTTAATTTATATGTAACATGACTAATTAATTGCTACCTAGTGATTGCGTTGTTTTGGGCTCCCACACGAGGCAGTAATGTACCAGGCAGTCTACAAACACTTTAATAAGCTTGATCAATAGAAGGGTATCTTTGTGGCAATAACCACACGGTGTAGTGAGGCACTGTTCATTTATGAAGTGTTTGCCTAGCTAAGCTTGTAGGAGATTTGGAAAGTCAAAAATTGTAGAATAATACCCCCTCCACTCCCAAAAGGAAAATATCCTAGAGTATTCATTTCATGTCAATTCCCTGCACTTGAGGTGTCAAGGCTAGAAATTTTGAGAGGGCAGTTAAGCTGTATCATGTATGTGATGTCTTCATGTTAATTGCAAATGGGTTATATTACATTAATATTGTTTAATATGGAGACTATAAAAGTAGCATAGGAAGATTTCCCCCTGATACTTTATTTCTATTAATTTGAAATAAAAGGCTGCTCTGCCCCCCAGCCCCATTCCCAGTTATCTCCTGCTTAAGGACTAAACTTTCCCTTCCAGTTTCTAATCTAATAATATTCACCACTGTTCTGAATACAAAGTAAGTAGTAAATCAATTTTGCATTCTTTTTCATAATGTTATAGTAACCCCTCTGTGTTTACAGGGTGGAAGTGAAACATTTTCCCTGGCAAAATGGATATGCTTTAATTTTGCTTCCTGTCCTTAAGTACAGCTGTAACAATGAGGAGCTCACTTAAAGGGCTGGCTGGAAACGTTGTCCTAATGAGATTACGTAAAGAGATTCATACTCTGAATCTTGTCTCTGCACATACAGGGACGTACACACTGAAGGAGCTGCAGTCAAAGCTAACGATCAATTTTTACAGTGGGATATGGCTAATTCAGGAACTTGGAGAGTAAAGGTGAATAAAGATTGCTATGCAACGTCTCAGTCAGAAATGGAATTTTATTTCAGCTTTTGTCTTCCCTTAGATGAGATATGGATAAAGGAGACTGTAATGACCAGTATTTCTCTAGCAGATCATGGACATATATTTTTGTGATAGATGCCTTAATGTTGCTAATAAGGAGAAAGCTGGAAGTATTTGAAATATCTGCTTTGAAATCACTCTTAATGGAAGAATGAAGTTTTATTATTTTCTACTTTTATATAATTTTCAGCATGTGCTGGAAAAAAACTTTCAAAAAAGCCTAAAACTCACCAAACCTGAAATTAGTTTGAATTCCAACTGCTGCTCAGATATATTGAAATTGTAAGTTGGATAGTTTTTCCATCCATGGTAGGTTTCTTCATCAGTTTTCAGTGTGAGCTCAGTTGATTTGAGCATGCTGCTAATAGCATCAGGATGAGGGATTCAGTCCCTGTAAGGGCCATTCCCTTAAGAGGTAAATACAACGATCCTTGTGGAACCCCTCCCACTCAGAATATTCTGTGATTCTGGGATCAGATTTTCAGTCAGCAATTCCCTTTATTAGAAGAGAAAGTGGTGTATTGTGGGAGGTAAAATCCATCTGGATGGAGGTACCATTTCACATTTGCTTACACATCCTCACAGTAGATGTGTTACACCAGTAGTCATGCTCTAATAAGTATTTTCCCCATGCTCAGTAGTGGAGAGGAATGGATATTTTACTGAGTAGTCAAGATTCCATGAAGAAGAGATATTTCCTACAAATTCTACAAATACCAGCTCTTATGCTGTTACTTAAAAGGTGAATGTGGTGAGAGAAATACCGTGTATTTCTTATGAGAGCAAAGTCCACAAAATACAGGTTCTGTTTTGTGTCAGCAGCCGTGGCCAGGTTGAACTCAACATTCTTTTCCTGCAATTTAGAAGTAAACCAGGATTTTACCTACACAAAACATTTATACACTAATAGAGGTTTCTTCTGATGTGATTTATGCCAATGTGATTCTTAGCATTGAACTGATTTTCAGTGCAGAATCTCTTTTCTTGTTAATATTTAATGTTGGTATGAGAGGAAGGCAGACATAGTATTTCTTATTTATGAAGTTGTATGGTCAAGTTGATGCCATTCTAAGAGAGATGACATTTCTCATTTGATTTCTTGATTTGCATAGTTTAGATATAAAAAGTTAATGTGGTAAAGAGTGTGGTACCTTAGTGTGGTCTCTTCTGGATGTGCTCTGTCCAGTGTCAGTCAGCAGGATGATGGACATGTCTGTTCTGCCCAGAATTTGGAATTCAGGATTATGGATTTCCTTCAATTTAATCATTCCAAGAATTATGTTGTACCTAACCCCACTATTCTGGCTTCATGATTTGAAAAATTAGATTTGAATTCTTAATCTTTGTATGGAGACAGTATTGTTGAAATAATCGTTTTCTTAACTTGGGAAAATTTCCCAGGTCTCAAGTACAGGTACTCATATCTTTAAGATAAGCAAAACAAAAAAAAATAGTTAAAAAAATTACTAGATATGTGAAAATGTTCACCATGTGTTTAAATTTTAACCTGAATTTTGCATATAATATTTGTGTAGTGAATTTGAACAGGATAAAATCTAGTGCCCCTTCTTGGCCAGAGCAGACAAATATATTTTGCTGGATAAGATCAGAGAATATTTTTTTACATATGATTTTCATTTTGCAATGAATTTAATAATGTTTATAGGAAACTCTCATATTTTTTGAGATTTGAAAACATTCTTTAACTTTTGTAAAGAGCCTGCCTGGCTCATGAAGTTGATCTGAGCCAGTCTGACTCAAGGTACCTCTGCAGCCAGGCCTGGGAAAGCTCCGCAGCAGGAGTCTGCAGCCTCACCCTGAATTAATCTTCTCTGAGTCCCCACCCTTAGAAAAATCACAGATTTTCAAGCAGCTCTACATTATCCACTTAGATCCATGTCTAGCATGATCACACTCTTCTGTGTCCTGGCACAGGTAATTTTGTTTTTAAGCAATAACCTGTGCAAACCCGCTTTACAGTGGGCCAGACTTTACTATGTAAAATTCATTTTGCTTATGTAAGTTTTCTTTGGTCCTTTATGATGTTTTGATCCATAATAAACAGACCTTTGGTTTCTTGTGGGGTTTTATCCTCCCCCCTTTATTAAAGGGAATTTTCTCGTCAGGACTTATCAATAAAACATTTTGTATAAACTGGAAAAATCAAATTGTGAATATGCAATGAACAGACTTTTTTTCAGGATTAAGCAAGAAGCAATAGAAATATTGACTGTTAGGAAAAAAGATGAAAATATAGAAGTAGGAACAGTCTATGCATAGTTCTCCTTTATGCAACCTAATAAATGTTGAATTGTTTAGTATGTTATTTCATAAAAAAAATTATTTCTTTGTTAGTATTTAAAATTACTGCTTCTTACTGTAATTGAGCATGCATATACTTTGTGGCTTTATAAGTACTCTCATCAATTCAACATAAAACAAAGTGATTATGGCAGATGGCAAATCAAAGGCTCTCAATACTCACAGAAGATGGGTAAGATGAGAAAAATATCTCTAGGTCAGACCAAAATTCTATCTAGTCCAGTAGCTGATTCTCACAGAAAACTATTGGAAGACCCTTTTGAGAAAAGGGTCATTTTATATTCTTACAGTTTATGGCAATCAATAGTTTAAGGACTTCTAAGTCAAAAGTTATATCTGAACTGTCATATTAAATATCCAGTGATAGACCTATCCTTCAGGAGTTTGTCTAAACCTTTTTCAAGACATTTATAGTTTAGCCCTTACGACACCTGTGGCACAGATGCAATTTTCCCCAGTTCAGGTGTATGTTGTGTGAAGAAATATTTCTCTTGGTATGTTCTGTGCTTAATACCTGAAAATGCAGCTCCATAGTCCTGTTCATCCTCTCTGTGCCCATTTCCTTGCCCTGCTCCAGCGTGGGCCAGCCTGGCACTTGGCAGGGGATATGTGCTTTTAGCTGCTCAACCAACAATGGTGAACATTTGAACTTAGCTTTCATCCTGTTCTCTGTCATCGATTTACCTGTTGTTACGGGGCTGTGACACTGGTCCTCATTTGGATTATTAATGATGAAGGTCTGAACATTCTGAGATTGTGAAAACAGTGCCTTTGATTTGCATATTGTTGAATATGAAGATTCTACTGCACTAAAGACACTAACTGCATATTTGCACCATAAACACTCTGTGAGATTGTCCCTTGGGTCACTTCATCCCCACAGCCCAGCAGATCATTCTTGACTAGACAAGTTTTTCCCTTAAGCATCTCTTTTTGCAGATATGCAAGCTTTGCCTCCTAAGGCATTGTTTCCCTCGAGGTTGCTTTCCCTCATATAGGAAAATATTTACGGCTACAGTAGCTTTGATAATTGTTAATGGCATATAGTGCTTTTATAAAATGCTTTTTCCCCCCTCCCAAAGCATTTCAGGATATAGTGTTCAGAGCTCCAAAACTCCCTACCATCCTCCCTGTGTCATGAAGACTCAGAGAAGAGTCAGTGTTTCTCAATAGCAGCTTTGTGTGAAGCTGAGGATGAAAGAGAGGATAATGTGCCTCTTTCTAGTTCAGCACTTCTGGGCCACCATACAGATTTAAGAATCTGCACAAAATCCTCACTCAATCCACTTTGGGTTTGACTCAAATCCTTCTAGAGAATGATTTCACAATTTAGAAGATATTCACTGTCATCCTTGCTCTTCCTTATTTCATTACATATTTGGTTTGGTTCAGTATTTCTCCCTCCAGACGGGTTCATTCCAGGAAAATGCTGTCTCCCAAATGAAAGCACCCAGCGCAGCCCAAGAGTATTGATATTGCAATGAGTTGCTATCTCAATATTTAGCCAGAGGAGGATTATCCATTGAAGTGTAGATTGGTTTTTATTGCTGGCTGCAGCAGGAATGCTTCTGCTCTGCAGTTTTATTCCTTTCTAGAGTATTAAAAGGGAGCTGTAAGTATGAGTCTGTCACAATAATGCCACATAAGGAATATGTGATAGTAAATACCTGACTGCACAAAACTCTGTTTATCTTAGTAGTTCAAAACTTCCATCATAATTTTTCCATTTTATTGTTTCATATTATATGCCTTTACTTCTAATTAAAAATGTTTCATTTCTAGTACTGGGAATAATATCTGAGATGTAAACAGCCACTGACTTTTGTTTAGAATTTCAATTTCAGTTTCATTGGATTTATCTTTGTATGTAGTTTGGGGTCTTATTTTTTGTTGTTTTGTTGTTGATCATTGCATAAATATCTTCATTCCATAAATTCATAATCCAATCAATTTGAGAGACAGTTAAAGTTAACACAATATTTAGAGTTTGGAAAATTTCAGATAAAAACTGTATAGTACTATTGTGGCAGCATGGAATAAGGACTGAATTAGGAAATCTGAATTTAAAATAAGCAAATTGCTCAGTATCTGTGCTTTGCTAGTGGGTAATTTGAAACATTACTTATTTATTGCCATAATAATTTATTAATAAAAATGTTATTTATTTATGACATATCCATGCATTTGCTAGGCAATTCATAAAATAAGACTGATATTTACCAAGAAGTGCTTATGTGCTTAGACTGCATAACATTTCATGTTGATAAATAGCAAAATATCATCTGTAAATCCAGGATTTTGGGGATGGAAGACTGTTGTAAAGTGTAGAAAAAATGCAAATTTTTTTCTTAGTAGTGGAACTTTATTAATGCAATTTTGAACTTCTGCTTCATCACTCTGGTTGTCTAGTTCTTATTTGATCTCTTTGGACATTTTTCTTAATTCAATACTTGATTTTCATCTTTATGCTGTACATTGTGGGGGGCATATAAAAGAAGGACAGTAATTTTTGTATTTGAAGCTAGAAATGCCTTAAAAATTGCTACATATTTTAATGAAAATTATTAAAATGATACAGTTCAAATGATACTGTATGCAATACTTCTTAATGTTAGAACTTTGAGCACAAATTCGAGACAAAAATAAAGTCAAAAAGCTGTCAGGTAAGGGGTTTTTTGTTTGGTGCTGGTTTTTATTGTTTTTGTTTGCTTTGATTTTTTGGGGGGAATTCTCTAATGTTTATTTTGGGCCAAGGACTAGAAAAGTGGAAGTAAATGCATGTAGTGATGATCCATTTGTATTTCAGTAAACACAGAGTTTTTTTGTTAAGACAGCTTTGTTCTTAATAACTTAGTAAGTTTGATCTTTAATAACTTAAAATGAATGCTGTGAGATTTTACTCCCCTTTACATGTCCATTTTTCAACTGATAAGTACACTGGGACTGCTAAAATCAGACTTCCTCTCCTGTGGCTCAAAAAAATCATGTAACAAGAGATCTCTGCCTTGATATTTAGATGACTTTTTTTATATTTCAAAAATCACAGTAGAAATGTTGTTTGTTTTAAACTAAGGTTTACAGTAAGAATCTGTTTTTCAGAAGCATGTCTTAAAGGCACAGTTCAAGTATTGGTGAGAAGCAGAGGGAAATGGGAGCTTGTAGGTCAGGCTACCTTGTAGTTTTCAGTTGGATGATCATTTACAGGCTCTGGAACCAAACCATATTATTTCTTCCTTGTTCAAAAATTATTAACACAAATCTTTGCTTTTCAGACAAATCCTTCAAATCTAATCAGTTTCTGTGTTTATAGGTACAGTGAAGGAATGTTCCATCTGAGATACTCTTAAATGTTTACTTTGGGATGAAATAAATTACTAAACTCCATTGACTTTTAACTAGATTTCTATTTATTTTGAAGGATGCCCAGGGTAAGAAAAACCTACAGCCTGTTTACAGGATGCTAAAGCTATGCTTAAATGATCTTATTGGTGATCTGTCTCAGACTGTGAGTTTTATTGTATTATCATGTATTTTCAGTTGTATAAATCTCCAATTTCCTTCAGATTGGTAACCATGTAAAAATCTAAAATCAGGTACTTTTAATTCACGTGTGGCCATCTGATGATCTACTGACTGAATCAAACCTTCCTGTTTGATGACATGGACAGCCTTTCATGTTGGTGAGACAGCTGGGAGGCCTGGGGACCTACAGCTGGGAGTGACCCAGTGCTTGCTCATATCCCACAGCTTGAACTGCCACATTTGGTCATGGAATAACCTGGTCAGCTGGCAGGGACCTTCACTTCAGTCAGTGCAGTTAATGGAAAACTCTGTGCCTGGCCCTGGTGGGGCAACAGCAGACATTATTCTGATTTTTGGAAAAGACTGAATCAGTATTGGACTGTCCTTTAGTAAATTTGTATTCATGATATGGCAATTGTTTGTACTGTTTTTTATTTGCCATGATTGCCAATAGCTTTTATTTTTTTTATTTTATTCAAATTAAATGATAGAACTAATTTAAATCCACAGAACCTGCCCCTGCTCTTTTTCTTTCCTAAAGTTAAATTGATCAAGAACCAAAGAGGTACACAGTTAAATGCAATCTTATTCTAAATGCTTTTGCATATAGGTATTTGTTTCCATGACCAAAGTGGTTGCCTGAAGCCCAGGATAATCATAATCTGAAATGAAAGAGTAGTTAGCTCCTTTCTTGCTGAGATGGGAATTCATTAACACCGTTAACAGACTTTGCAGCCTACTAATATTACTCTAAAATTATAAAGTCTTTTAATTGCCTTCCTTAACCCATGAATGCATGACACAATCTGATGTTAAAGGCATTCTAGTGAAAGAGTTTTATCTTGTGAACAAGTGACTACAACAAATTGATATGTTGATTGATATTGAATGGCTTTAAATATTGTAGCAGTATGAAATAAGTTAGAACTTGAATGAAGGAGAAGACAGAAATGATATAAAAAGCATAGAATCAACCATGTCAGAGAAGGAATGTGCATTCTGTGTAGCTTTCTTAAAAATTGTCAGATTTTTATTTTTTTCTGACTTTTTGCAGCTTCTAGCTAACTCACATTATTTGTAATATAGCATTTGATAGAGAATTAATTTAATAAATGAAATTAATTTAATCATTGACTGTGCTAATGCTAAAAAGAACCTTACAACTCTGAATCACAAACCCACTGGGATATATCAGTCTATCTCTGCCACAAAAGCTCACAGAAAAGATGGCCTTTGCAAAGTGCCTTGAATGTTAATGAATCCAGCCCTAAATTTTACAAAGCCAGTGTGGTTGGAAATGAACATCATCCTTGACTGACATAATTCTGTTCAGGCTGAGAAGTCAGTTCTCACCAAATGAGAATTTGACAAACATAATGTTAGGTTTGTGATCTAACATCTCATCTGCTGCATTAAAAATGTTTACATGCTTGCCCTTCTGATGCTAGGATCTACCCATGTATCTTTTCCTGGTATAATTCCAGTCTTCAAATACTTATATACAGATTCAAATAATCCCATTTTTTTTTTTCCTAAAGACATTGTGGAATCCTCCCCTGGCAATTTGCAAAATCAGTACTTGTTCTGGTCTTAAACAACACTGGGGAAGTTAAATAGAACAAAAGGGGTTCCCATGTCTGATGTGCTGGGCTTGGTGTGCTGCTCCAGTGTTTGCCTGGAAGAGTTTAATGGAGAAGAGGGGAAGAAATGCAGTGAGTCTTTCAAGATATCAAAGAACTGCAGATAGAAAATAATGTAAGAGATTTCTACCCTATCCTCATAAGATGTAAAAGTCATTAAGTGCAGCATGATTCAATGTTCTATGTTTTCAAAGCATGTTTCACTTTGATGTTGCTTCTGTGAACAGAATTGTTCCTTACTGCTAAAATCACAAAGGTACTTCAGCCGTGGCAGCGCTGCCTGATGAGCTTGACCAAAGTATGCCCAGGATGAGGGAACCTACACCCCTCATTACACACTGAATTTCACCCTGCAGAATTGTTTCCTGGTGGTTTTCAATCTTCCTTCCTACAATCACCATAGGGTCAGAAAGTTGTTTTTAGAGGTGGTAGTTTGTGAGGGGGTTTCATCAAAGCCTTACAAGAATTTTTGTGCATTTAAAAACTGCTATCTTAATAATAGTGTATACTTCATTAGAGTTTTTGCAGCCATTCTTTTTTCTTCCTTGATTGTTCATTTTTGTGTTAAAATGACAGCCCTGTCTGAGATGTAAATTAGATGCAGAGGAAGCAAAGCATAATTTCTGAATTCCTGACTGGCAAGCAGAGTGATAATGCAGAGGGTAGAAAACTTTCAAGGCCCATGACATTGAGAGTCTTCTGGGCCATCTGTCAGTACTTCATAGTGTCAGCTGACGAAACTGCAAATCTGAATGTCTTAGCTTTTGGTTCTGGACCTGGACAGAATTGGGTGGTATTGGGGAGTGAAATCAGCCAGCTTCTCTTTGGTAGTCATGATAGGATTAAAAAATCTTTGGTCTTCCTGCTCTATGTAAGGTATTCTGTTGCATTCATCCCTGTTCAGTGTGAGCACAGAGCAGATGTGCTCATGGAGATCATACGCTCTGCTTATGGATGACAAAAGTGCCTGATGAGAATGTGTGCTATTAAATGCAAGATGTAATTAAAACAAATCTGCCCTCACTGAAGTAGTACAATATGCAAAATAAAAGCTACTAATGAAAACATTTTATCTTTATAATTGCTCATTCATAGCCACAGGCTAATGTAGCAGAGCCAGGTACAAGGGGCAGGATACAGGAAGACAGGATGATAACAAAAGTGTCGCAAAGCATTTTCTTCCCCCTTCATCTCTGCACAAACACCACAAGGCTGGGCCTTGTTTATAGGCAGGAAGTAAGATATTTTGCATCGGAGCATAAACATGTTCCATTTCCCAGTTATCATAAAATTGCTGATTGTTCTTTCTGGAAATTCTCTGCTTGTTTTTATCTGCAGGACACACATTTTGAATGTTTCTGTCTGTGGTCATGCTGTGGTAACGAGATGCTTCCACCTCAAGGCACTCAGTAACAAATACCAGCATAATTAGCCCGAAGACACTTAGAGCTTCCTCCTTTTTAGGCCCTACACAAGGACAGAAAGGTGAGCTAAGCACTGCTTATCTCTGCTTTCTCACACAAATGAATGACATCTCTAACGTGAGCAACAAAGGCAATGCTAAAATTGTTGCAATTAATCAGTCATTCAATCTGTGCTGAAGGAGTGAAGGCAATTCAGAGGAAAAGGGAGAAAGCAGGATGGGCTGTTGTCAAGAATTGAGGACACAGATTTATTGAATGAACTCAGCTAAGAACACATGTATAGTGGAAATGTACCCTGCTGCATGACAGGCAGTATCTAAAGTTTTCCTGATCAGCAGTTACCGCATATAGAAGCTGCCGCTGTTACTGGTTTTTGTCTTTTCCTTGCAGCTTTGTTGTTGATCATTAATCATCTGTTTTATTAAGAGGCCTGAATCAGGACACAGTTTCAGTGCACACTTATACAAACGTGCACCATCATCCTGATTTTTTTGTGGAAAGACTTTACCATTACAGTGAAATACAGAAGGGCTGGAAGGAGTAGCCTGTAAGGAGCAGTTAGGGACTTGGGGATTATCTAGTTTAGAGAAATTAAGACTGAAGGGTGACTTCATTGCTCTCTACAGCTTCCTGGGGAGGGAAGATAGAAAGGGAGATGCTGAGCATTTCTTGATATCCAGGGGTAGGATGTTTCGGAATTGTTCAAATCTGTGCTGGGGAAGGTTTAGACTGGACATAAGGAAGAATTTCTTTACCAAGAGGGTGGTCAAACACTGGAACAGGTTTTCTAGGGAAAGGTTTCCCAAGCTGGTCAGTGTCTGAGAGACACTTGGACAATGGCCTCAAGCACATGGCCAGAGAGCAGCGCTAGATGGTGGCTGCAGGTCCCTTCAAGTGAAACAGTCTGGTCTATATGAGCCAGCTGAGTGGAGGCCTCAAACACAAGGGATAAGAGCAGCCACTCTGTGAGGATGCTCCTCTGTTCACCCTTCGCCTCATCATCACCTGCCTCATCCTGCAGCCTTCTGAGCAGGTGAGGTGTTTAGGAAGGGATTAGGGGGAAAACAGTGATATTGTTTTCTGTGGAGTTCATGAAGATTCTCATCCACCAGAGAAGGGCAAAGCCAAATTTGATTAAGACTTTATTGGAGGAAGAGAAAGAAAATTAGTGTTTTATTAGTTTACAAAGAATAACATAGGGTCTACCAGATTAATAATGTGATTTCTGGACATACATAAAAAAGTAAAAAATTGAATGATATCTCAGATTTTCCTAGATTTTTTCAGTGGGTCAATGTAACCTTCAGTCACCAATTGCAGGGAAAATACCAGATGCCCAGCTAGTAAATAATTTAGCTCAGGCTGTGATTGTTAATTGCAATCAGTACTAAAGAATTTGGTAAAGATGATAATCTCTTCAACCCATGAGGAAAAAATAAATAAAGGGATTAGACAAAAAATGATCAGAAAATGAGAATAAAAGAAAAAAAAATCCAAAACCTTTCATCTGTGAAAAATTATTGCGATGAACTTTTTATTATAAAGTACTGAAGGACAAATGTTAAGGGGTAATCTTCTGAAGGAGTGTTCCAAAACTCTAAATTCTTTATGCAAAAGAAAGTGCTGAAAGGTAATAATTAATCATTCCCATTCAAATCTTCCAGGCATTGCATGAACAAGATTTAGCTGCATAAGACCTTTGGCTAAATCCCATGCCATGTTGAAATGGTATATTGTATTATCTCCATCAAAAAAACTAGTGCCATGGCAGAAATATTGGAGCCAATTCCTGTGGGAAAATGGTAGTCATCTAAGGGCTGTCAACTGCTCTAAGATATCATTCTCACTTTTGTGTCTTCATATTTTGGATACAGCACAACGTGGTTCATGTTTTCTGTTTGCTGTGCAGTATTTGATCACACAGGAAAAGGAAGGGACCAGTAAATATATGATGGACCCTTTCATGTATAGACTGTTAGTTATAGGGTAATCACATTAAGAATTATTATATCATCATATGACTGCCTGAAAGGTTGATGTCACATGGCCTCAGAAATTACTATGATTCTACTACAACTCTGTAACATTGAAGTGTTTGTGCCCTTTTTTAATTTTTTTTTTTTTTTACATTCTAAGGCAAATTTGCAATACAATATTGTGATTAAAATAACTATAAGTTGTGTTCCTGACATGTTATTGGCATGTTACTGTAGAACTACTACAGTAAAATTCTGTAATGCTACTTTTGTTTGTCAAAATATGTTATTCTGTTAGCAAAAGAAAAACCTATTCTTTCCTGCTGCTGGAACTTCCCTATCCCCACAGACCCATGTGGAAGGTGGTACTGTTTCCTGAAAGGAAAGTTAGATGTTTCTGTCCTGTTTCACTCTCTCTCACTTGTTCTCACAAAAAAACGTTTTTGGATGCTTTGTAGTTTGAATTAACATGGGGAAGGAGTAATTGTACATTGCTACCATGCATGCAGGTGTTGTGGGAATGCATACTTGGTTAGCACCACCAAGACACTGCCTAATCTGGTTTTATTAGAAAGGGTCCTTTGAAAAGTGTTCTAGTGAATCTGACATGTGGGGTTCCTGTCAGGAGATGGGGACAATCCTCTATAGATGATATGTTTACTCTTTTAAAATTGTGGTTTTACATCACCAAACTAGGGAGGAAAGATTGTACTATTTAAAAAATAATGTACAGAGTTAATGGATATACAGGCTGAACTTTGGGCCCAGAGGATCTGAAAATCCCTGTGAAATGTCAGTTGATATTAGTGTCTGACTGTTAATTGCTTCTTTAGTATTGAAGTATAACATTGATTATAGCTTTCAATACTTAAATGACATAAATATAAGAAAATTAATAACAAGGCTAGTAATAGTGAACAGGCCAGATAACTTTCCAAGGGTAAGACACCTCATCTTGTTGAAGTATTTAAAATGAGAACAAATTTTATCACTAAACTTAAACCATTCTTTCCTCTTTAAATAAATTATTACCTTTCCAGTTGTTATTATGTTTTTATATACTGTACTGCACTGTCTCTTATTTGACATAATGTAACTCCTTTTTTTGAAGGAAATACATTATACAGGTTATTTTTGCATGGTCTCTAACTACGCTGATCTGTTTGACCTTAGTGTATTCCTCTGCCCTGGCAGGACTAACTTCACTTGCAGTGTGTTTGAGCTTGAGTGACAGAGAGCTCTGGTTTGAGCTGGATGTGGTTGTAGAGCAATGACTTCATTCCGTGTGTTGCTGTCCTTACCATGCATGGACAGGTGAGAGTGAACTTATCAAAAAATAACTGCATCAGTGATGTTGCATGGTTCCTGAACTGCCTTCAAACAAAGCTTCCCATCCCATGAAGGCTGAGTGGCTTCATGTCTGTGCTTCTGCTTGGGACTCTGAGCATCCCCTTTTTTGCTGCTCAGAAGCTGGTGGGCAGCCAGAACTGGTCCCTTTGCCATTGTGCCCTTGGAGGTGGCACCAGCTCACAGTGCTTCATAAATGGTACTCTGGGTTTAACAGCCACCCATGGTCTGCTGGGGCTCTGGGAGGTTTTGAAGTGAAGGGCTTGTCTTGAGGCTTTTACAAAAGAGATGAATGGTGAGCAGTACTGGTGGGGCTGGGATTCTTGTATAAAGAAGCAAAGCTGGATCTGTAGCAGTCAAAAACTCAGATAATTGGTGACAGTGCATCCTGTCCCTCATCTGTTTCTGCTGGAGTGCAACTTGTGCTGTCATCTACCCGAACCAGGTTGCAGTGTCCCGGAAGTTTGACCAAGCTTCAAAGATTTGACTGTCACAGAGGAGAGTGTTGCCCTCAGCAGACATCCATTTGCTTATAATGTGGAATACACAGTCTGAAAAGTTTGTTTTTTTCTACAGAGTTCTGGTCTGCAGATATGTTCTCTAAAGAAGTGCCATGAAGTATGATGATAGCTGCTGGCACAGTAAGAGAAGAGAGAGTTCAGACTAAACTCATCAAATAATTCAGTAGAAAACCTTTAATGGTGCTTTTTAATTCATTAGAAGGAAAACTCTGGGTCAGCCCTTTTAAAATTGTATTTTCAAAAGAGTGGCAGAAAACAGTATAGTATTTTTTCTGCAAGTTCTTTCAGAGCTGATTCCTTTGAGTAGATAAAGAAATGTATCTCCATTGTTTAAGTGTTGTTAAAATACAAGGCTGAATCAATTTCTTATGCAGTGCTTTGAATGGGTGAGAAAGCATCCTAGGGGCAGTGTGATAGGTTATGGCTTCAGACCTTGAGGACCTGAAAAACTGGCTAAATACTCCTCTGTCCTAAGTTCTGTCCTAAGATTCTATCTGTCCTTTTGGTACCTTCTGTCTTCTTTCTTTTGAAGAATATCAGCTTAATCTGTATTTCTGAATTATTTAAAACCACACAATTATGTAGGGAAGGAAAATACTTCAGTCTGAATGTTCATTTCAAGAAATTTCTGTTAGATTGCCTGTTTGACGCTTTTTCATACTCCCTTTCAAGAGAGTGTATGTATGAGAAGGGATCCACCTCAGAACCTGCTTTAGTGAGATGCTGTTCAAGAAAGGAAGTCCTGGTTTTGAAGCCTTATTGACTCCACAAGTTCCATGAACCTCAGCTTCTGCTGCTGTGTTTGAGGTCCAAATCTGTATTTAGGGCAGGAAAATGCAGTAAAGCCATGTGAATTGCTGTTAAACCCTGGCACAATTGAAAGCCAGAATTTACTGCTTGCATCAGCCATGCCACATCTGTTTCTTCCTGCCACCTTCACCAGCTTTATCAACATAAATAAAATAAGAAAAATCTCACTTTATTGCTTAACCATGGCAAATTGAGGCTTTCTGAAAACTCAGACCTGTGGTTTTCTATTGCTAGACGGGAAGCTTGGTCTCATTTATGCCTCTGTAAACCTAAAAAGACCATAGAGTATTAAACTTTCCAATATGTTACTTCTGTTTAAAGGAGAAGATTTGGGTAATGAAGGCTGTAAACCTGTGCAGAGATGCATAATGGTAAATTTCAACATACTCACTGGTCCTTTGAGATTGCTTTTATCTTTATCTGTGTTCTAAGTTTCTTTATTTTCTTTCTTTCTTTTTTTAAATGAGACCTGCAGATTCTCAATTTCCAATAACTTCAATAACCATGTAAACTAAAAAAAAATCCAAAATCAAACAATAATTTCATTGGTAATCATTTAGCTGAAGATTATTAGTTGTCAATCATTTTGGGGGCAAGTTTGTTGTACCTCAAAGACTTAATATAATTTAGACTTGTGAATCACAAGTTCTTTTGGAAAGTTGAACTAAAAATCAGTCTATGGATTTGCAAAAAATCTTTGAGTTATTCATAATAAAAACATCAATCCTGATTTTGCTAACATTCAAAAGTACTGAGGACACTATTGATTAAAATTCATATCCAACGGAGTGGGACTTTCTGATGTGACTGAGTGGTTTTTATTACACAGGGATTTTTGTAAGCATATCTTTCCTGTAGACAAGTACCTCAATAAAATGCATGATATCAGCAGGGCAAATGTCAAGAAGTTTCTGTACTTTTCAGAGTGGTGATTTCAGTCTAAATGGCCAGGAGCATTTCCATTGCACTCTGTGTATTTTAGTTTCTGGATTTCATTGTCCTACATTGAGAATGCCTGGAATTACAAAGATAATGGCATTGAAGTAAATGTTGTTAAAGCACTTTAAGAGCTTCTGATAAACTGATTTATATGCAGTAGCTGTGGGGTAAACTGAAACAGTAATTGACCCCATTACCCTTTTCTGGTTGTTCAAGGTGGAGTAATCTCAGGGGGCCCTGTTCATCTCTGCCCCACAGTGCAAGATGACTTCAGAGTCATTGCAACGAATTCGGGTTTAGGCTTATAAAGACTTGTGACTAGCCACTGGATATCGTTGAGCTCAATAAAATCAACAAGCTTATAATTAGTCTGAACTATCTAACAGTAACCTAATTTAAAAATGCAAATAATAAAAACATCTACCATAATATTAAAAATGTCTTAAAATATTACAGATTCAAGTCACAGGAAGGAAGGCTGATCTTGAAAAGCTTGATGCCAATTATGTGCTTCACTGAATTAAAATGTACTCATATTGTTAATAAAGACTCAAATGATCTAGTCTGCTAGTCCAACCTTTCATCACCTCATATTTTCATTAGTAATGAACTTTTCAATTACAAGCTGTCTTCCAAAACTTAGTACTGAGTTCCAAAATTAAGTTTTTCAAACTGTGATTCAGTCACATGAACTTAAGTAATACAGAACAATCTTGCTGAATTTGACACTGTTATATGTCCTTCTCTCTTGCTGCTTCATGGGTCTTCTCACATTAAGTGATCATCTTGTTCAGGCCACTGACAGTGAAAACTAAATCCAACTGTGCAGGGACTTTTAGAAGGCTCAGAAGGCTCAGAAATAATCCAGATATATACAAAGAATAACATCGATCAAAGATAATATTGAAATCTGAAAATTGAAATGCAGCTGTCAGCTCTTCTGATGACTTCCAGAAGCAATGGATGGAATGAAAAATATTTGAGGAAGCTTTCTTCCTTCTTTTTTATAGTTCAATGGACATTTTCTTATTGGAATATTTTATTCTAATAATCCTAAAGGAAATCCCCTTAATTAAGTGTAGAACATTTCACGTGTGAGCCTACCTGCAACAGTCCGCATTACTTTTAATGCGTATTTTTTATCACAGTACTTTAACACTACACACCAAAGTTGATGGGATTTGTCTCAGGGCAGATACTGTTAATGTGGGAGTTTAGTTATAGCCAAACTATAGAAAATAAAAATTTAGAAGGGTTCTCAACTAGTCATCACATACATTTACACCCATACCAGCTATGATGCTTAAGGAATCATAAAAAAAGAATGGAAATGTTGGACTGTTTTGCAAAGAACTTCTCTGTATCTAGTGGCTCTGCAGAAGCAGTTGCATTTTCTCTCCCAAAGCAGCTCAAACACTGCTTTTGAGCTAAATAGATTTACTGTAAAATTAATGTGATCTATAAAAGAGAAAACTAAAAAGGTTAATTTGGTGTGCTCCTGGAAGTTCTTTTGAGCTGAGTTCATATGCACTCATGGAAGTCAAAATTTTTATTGAAAGATTATTTTTTAATTTGAATGTTGCATTTTTATTTTAAAAAATAGTAAAAAAAATTTCAAGACACAGTTAAACACTTTGGAAAACACTGAAATATCTATATCCTTAAAAGGCAAGTCAAAAATATAAATGCTGTTTGCCTCAGAGGAAAGTAGTAAGATTATATAAATAATGAATGTGATCGGAAGTTAGGAAGAAAAAAAGCCACCTTAGAACAAAAAAAAGCTTTGGCATTATAGAACGATATTAGGTTGCAGGATGTTTTGGTGGGGGGTGGAGGGGTACTGTAGGAGACATGGCTTTTGTGTCTCTTACTCCTCCAGCCTCATTCCCAGATATCTCTTCTAGCTGGGAGCTGTTCTTCCACAGAGTTTTGCCTTCCTTCTCCTGGGTGTTACTCTAGTCTCTCTGCCCAGCAGTCTAGTTCCTCCCCATTTGTTCTTTCTTCTGACTCAAGTATTCTGGGTCTCAATCTGTCTTTTCCCTACACTTAGCCAGTTTCTCTTTCATTCCTCAAGCTCCTCATCCTCCCAGTCTATTCCCTGAAGGATTGGTACTCTCCCTGGATATTTGAGAGCTGCCTTTTGAATTTTGCTTGGACTTAGTAAGGAAAGTATTGAAATAGCAGCAAAGACCTCTTGCCTTAGTTCAGATTGTTCGACTCAGATTTGGCAGTGAGCTGTAACTGCAGAGAAAGACCTTCTCAGGCCCCTGGAGCACATCCAGTACAGACAGAAAGGTTGGGAAATACCAGTCCTGGAAGTACTGGCTGTGCACAGACCACAAGGCTTGAAGTTGGACAGTTTTGAGTGGCTTTTCATTGAGAGAGCAAAAGGCACAAGATCTCTGCCAACTTGCAAGTCCTTATTCTAAAGCATGGGACTTTTTAAAGAAAGGTCTTCAGAATCTTTTAACATTCTAAGCAAATGCAATTTCCTGTTGCCTTTCTCTCAGGAATGGCTGCACTATTTTGACTGAAATTTTCCAGGAAATTCAGGCTAAGGGAGACACATCACCCAGATGATTACAACTTTCTCAATGGTACAAGTGATTGAGAACAGGGTTTTTACTAGGGGCACTGTGTCAACCTTAATTGAATTGTATTCTGTCAGGGAAAGTCTTTTCTGTCTTTCTCTGCAGGTGTTTATTTCTTAATTCTTCTACTTTTAGTACCTGTTCCTTAAAGCTTGTAATTCTCTTCATCTTTCAGTAAGCAAGCGGTGACATGAAAACACTTGACAGTCAAGTCTGACTCTCACAGTTCCACTTGAAATCCAGCAGAGGAAACTTTTTTTATCAGAGTCTTTTCAAGTAAAAATTATTATAATAATTATTATTATTATGTGGGAGGAGCTCAACTTGATTATTAGATTGCCAAGCTTTGTGCAAAACTGTTTACATTTGCAAGCCAGCAAAACTGATGTGAATGCTGTGATATATAACCAAGAACTGCATTTTCCTCAGTCTCTTTCAAGATGTAATTTTTCCTGTTGTCTATATTTCATTAAAAGCCAAATGACTGCCATTATTTATCAGTTATTTTAGAAAATGTTAAAGGTTATATTGGAGAATTTTTTTAATCTGAATTTCAAGTTTGTTTACAGCACCTTTGTTCAGAATTGCCATTTTCATGCTGGGAACACTTTAAATCACTCCTAGATACAGTTGCATTGAAAATATGTATGTATACATGTTTAAATTACCATGTTTGTTTCTGCTGTAATGAACACAACTGAGTACAGCAAGCTGGTGTGACATGTGCTGTTCCACGTGTGGCTGTGCAAAATAGTCAGTGCTCCACTACCTGTGTGAAATATCTGGAACACTTTTTTGGAATGATATTGAATACAATAAGTTTCTAATTCCCAGGTATAAAGTTTTGATTTTTTTTTTTTTCCCTATATAACCTTATTTCTCTTTCCCTGGACTTGGAATAGCAAGAAAGCCAGAGTGAGCACAAAGAATTTGGAGGCACAAGAAGGACTGAAAAATCCTTCACGTAACAAGTACAGATTGAAGATTTGGCAGTGGGGTATATGGGCATCTGTTCCTAGACACAGCCTTGTGTTTAGGCATGGCTGACAGTGATTGAGTTTGGTAATACTTCTGGTTTGCAGTTGGTGTAGAGCCCCTTAATGAACACCAGATCCCCTGGCACTGATTGACACAATGTTTAACTGAGACATGGAGGAACGAGACGGTATGGAGGTTGACTGACCTCCCCAAGGGCCCATATCGTTGAGCTTTTTGATTGGTTTATATATTGAAGACAATGCACAAACTTTGTCTATACTATACTCCCTATGTACCTAAATGAAATGTTTTGTCCCCCAGAATTATTACTAAAAGCTTGTTCCTCTGCTTTATTCATTGTTACCTCATGAGAGGATCTGCTTTGTCTTTTCTGCATATTGGGTTTTTCTATTATCAAAATGTACCCTAACACCATTGTAAATGGCATATAGAGACTGAAAATGTAACTTTGTCTATTATATTTTTTTTCAACTTTATAGTGTGGTTTTCTAAAAGGAAGGTGTTCGGTGACATTTACTGTGTGTGGAAGAAGTTGGAACTGGTAAAAGATGTTAAGAGAATTGGGAGTTAATACATTATAAACTTTTTCATAAGTTAAAGTTTATAATTTTGGGGATGTCCATCATATAATTTAGTGTCATGATGACACCAACTCTGAAAATTTTTCAGCTTTTATTATTAAATTTGAGCTTCAATAGCAAGGGGCTGTGGTGACAATTTCCAGATCTCCTGGGAAAGTGTAGGAAAGTATGATTCAGGAATGTCTGTCACCCAGTGCTGTCTTGCTTATGCTGTGGGTATTTTTTTTCTGAGTAGTAACACTTGTCTGGGACGGTTATGTGAATTACCCCTGAAGGAAAGACATGAAATATCTCTATCATTTATTTGCAAGTACTTGTACTAAAAACATTTATTGCAGCATTCACTATTTCAAAGGCACTAAATGGAAATATCTGGGAAAAAGTTCATTATTCACAAAAAATATTTTTGGAGATGTTCATGTTCAATCAATATTTCTTTACTATATCATTTACATTACAAATAAGTACATGCCTGAAAGATAAAATGTCATGTAAATTGACGACTTCTGATAGCCGGCAGTGGAAAAAGGAGCATGTAAAGTCTGTAGCATTCTGCTTGCCTCCATGTGGAACTGCTTCAGCATATTGAATTTTTAATTCTGGACTCATAACTCTGAACTTCCAGACTTATTCTTTGGATTGGAACTGCCAGCTGATGGGCAGGGGAAAGGGAGTTTATCCATCCATATGAAATATCAAATAACATCCCAAGATGTCACCTCGTAACATTTTGCTTAAATGCCATGATATTCTAAACAGTGGCCTGAAAAGCATGCTGAAATGGAGCCATTTGCAAGTTTGCAGACATCTATTAATGGTTACTGCTGATAAATGACAGTGAATAAATTGCGTGATGAATTGTGACTTTTTCTTAGTGTAATACATCCTAAGACCTGCAACTTCCTCCAATAAAGATTTTTCCTGTAAGTGTTTCGTGTGCTTTGAGCTGAGTACAGGCACTCCTCTACTGCTCTGAGGTAGAAGTTTACAAATTGCCACAGAAGTTTGAGCTGCTGGTTTGTGGAGGACAGGAATGCCTTTTATGCTGGGGTATGAGTTTGTGGGCAAGGCCCTCTGAGAAAACTGGCAGTTTGTTTGTGATGTGGGAAATATTCCTGTGCATGTTCATACCCTGATATACCCAACAAGATAAATTGCAGATTTTTTACTGAGAGGTAAGCACCCTCACCTGTTTATAAGCTGAAAACATACACAGTTACCATGGAATAAGTGATGCAAATTAGTTTTCTCTTTAGCAAAGTGTGTGTGTGTCTATTGTCTCTCAGATAAAATTGTTTCAGAATGTAGTACCATCAGGCAATTATGGAACTAATATGGGAAAGAAAAGTTTCTCTTTAATCTCCATCAAATGTTATTTATAGAGTAAAAGGATATCAATTCTAGATTTCTTTTTGCACGAGGTTTGAAGCACGAGGATGCATGCTTTTTTTTCAGTTCTAACTAATAAACTTGTTTTTCTCCTCATTATCCATCGATGTCTAACCTGGTTAGCGGCTGGTATGAATACCTGAAAGAAGGAAATTAAATATTCACTTTCTGTGTTCTTTCATGCTGAAACTCAATGAAATGAGTACTCATTTAAGGAAAATACAAAATAAGAAGTAAATTTTCAAAAGTTCAAATGTATTTAAAATTTCAAACCCTTTCTTTTACTTTTTTCCTTTTGCAGTATTTGCCATCTTCCCTAGAAATCCAAAAAGAACATATGGGATATCAGGAAATGGATGAATCAGAACCCTCCAGAGGCAGAGCTCAGTTGGGGAAAAATTCCAAGATATGGAGAACAGATATCAATGAACATAAACAATACTGCTGTGAGAAGAGAGAGCTGGGACTACTCAAGGCTCACATGAGTTCCTACAGTAAGTAGAGCTTGAAGGTTAAAGGGGCTTCTTTGGGCAGAGAAATCTTTGAATTGTGTATTTTTAAGCAAAGTCATTCTCATAAGTGTGGAATCTGAATCTCAAAGCCATCTTGATCTGTGCAAAATTCAGCCAGAGGATATCCTAGTAAGTTCAAAGTGAGGCTTAATGGAATTGCACCTTGATGCAGAAACCTTTGGCATTTTTGTGGCTATCAGTATTTTAGGAGCAATAAGACAGACATTATGATGGGTTTCGGGAGTATTTTTATATTTAAATAAAAAAGAAATTCAACTTTTTTGTTAAGGTCAAATCTGTAAAAACTTACAAATATGAGATGTTTTCTTTGGAGCAAATAATATATTTAAAAATAAAATCTGTATTTAGAAATGTTAGAAATCAGTTCAGCATTGTTTTGATATTTCCTACTTTTTGTTTTGTCTGGGCAACATTTTTTCAATCAAATCACTTTCCAGTGAGTGTTTGTTTTTTGTTTTTTCCAAATTGTTTAAAGACTGAATGAAGCTTAATTTTACAGCTGGACATATGAATCTTTATGATATAAGCTCAAGTTCCAGCAGCTAAACATGATTTCAGTTTTTGTTGATTGGTATATGAAGGGCAGGTTTAATGCTTATAATAAAAGTTATTTTATAACTTTTCCTGCTTTTCTAGGGCTGTTATCCATACTCATTGTACAGATCTCTGCATTTCAGTTTGAAAAGCAGTGGCTTGTGACCTTGTACTCAGTAGGTGATTTAAACCAAATTTGTGGTGTATGTTCTTTTAAACTTCTATTTATTTTAAACCTCCAGAGAGGCAAAACATCTGTTTTCAGCCTCTTGAGCACAGTGAACTCTCTCTCTTTAAGCATTTTACATCAGGGCTGCTGTAATATCAAATCAGTGAGAGCTCAATAAGGTGTGATAACATGTGAGAAAGTCACTGAGAGTAGAAAGTGCCAGATTAGTTGATTTCTTGCAATATTTTGTATCACGACTGTGATTTCAACATCTGAAGGAATATTTGTTTTCCATTAGGTGCTCGCTCATGTTTTATTTGTTTCCTGTGGTATATCTGTTTGGTTTTTATAATCTATTTGCATCTATTATAATGTGATCATGTATTTAGGACCTCAGGATAAACCAGTAATTATCCTAAAGGTGTCATTGACACTGCTCTGTTACAAATACCAAAAGACCTGTTCTGTTAGGCGCAGTGGATAATCTGTTGTCCTTTTCATTAGAGAACCTTAGGCTTTTGATGCAGCTTTTTAACAGTCATATGTTTGTCATATATCATATATGTTTGAAAACCCTTTTTTCCTCATGGTTAGCTATCATAATTAAAAGATAGAGATAACAATGCAGAACATATCTCCCGTGTATGCTCTCCCATGCAACTGCAGCACTGCTCCTGCTTTAGATCCCCCTAGTGTACAAACATAGGATGATACTTTTGGAAAGCAGTTATACCTTAGGATGTCCATTAGCATTTCCCAAAGCAATTTGTGTCCTTTCTTGTGTGACAGAGATATTGATCAAACGCCTGGTGAGTTAAATGCTCGCAGCTTAATCATGTAAACTTGTGGAGTGAGGATTTTACTGCTGGGAGTCAGTGCTGTAATATTTCTCCACCTCGACACAGAAACCAGCATCTTGATTTCTGCCTACCTTCCAGCTGATTTTCCAAACTCTGTGCCATAGAACAGTATATTATTATGGAATTTTTAATAGATTTTGTTGCTATATTTTTTTCTGGCTGCTGTATCTACTGTAGCCTGTACAGGCTTGCCTTTCCCCTCTTTTCTGTTAGCTGTTCTGAGAAGGGAGAAAACCTTCCTGCTGCTAAACATGCTATATGCAGAGATAATCTGTAGAGTTCTGAGGAAAAGTCAAATGACAATATGTCATCTTTTCAGTTCTGGAGAAATTATCCCACATTACCTTGGCAGAGGTAATAGTTTACAACGTTCATGGTCTGTAATGGGCTGTTTGCCTTAAATGGCTTTGACAGTTTTGCTGAACTTAACATGTACTCAGCTAAGGGATGATCTTTCTTCACTACATCACTTGCAGTTTGAATAGGTCACATTTTGATAAGATGTGTTTGATTTACTGTGAAACTGCTGTATAAAACCTCCTTTTTGCTTACACATTTCTTAAAAGATTCACTGTATTATTCTGAAAGCAAATACCTAATTATTTGCTACTGAAAGCCATGTAAGAACACCTCTCTATTTCTGAAATCCTTTGGTGATATCTGCCACAGTAAGTTTACATCCAAAATGAATAATGCAATGGAAAGTGATTTCATTTTGTGGATTTGTTGAGCTGGAGTCTAGCTTTGTCATAAAAAAAAAAACAAACAGGAGCCTGGTGGGGGAGGTGTGTGTTGGTGGGCTGTTGTCAGCGGCTTGTTTGACTCTATTCTATCCAGATCTGGAACTGAGCATTTGCTGATGCTGTTGATATCAGCTGTACAGGTACTTCTAAACATTCAACACAGGCCTCCTGAGAGAGTGCCTCTGAAATAGTTTCTCCTTATAATGATATTTCTTCTGATTACATAGAGTAGATAATATTTAGAAGAAAAAACACTTCTGCTATGATGGATGGAGCTTGCCTGTGCTCTTCTGACCAGTATCAACAGATATGATTTGTAGGGCTGCCAGAAAGAAGTATTTTTGCTAAGTGTTGCACTGAAGAATGGTCTGGGCTTTTCTGCAGGTTTGAATATCTCTTACAGCTGTGTTCAGGGAGGAAGTGTTGGTTATGACAGGGCAGGCCAGCACAATGAGATGATAAATCATCAGCACCATCATGTCTGTGATTTTAACACCTCTACCAGGATACTGGTATAGACTTTAAGGCCTATACAAGTTTGTGTAAAGAGAAAAAAGCAAAATGAAGAAAATATGTTTAAGAACATCTACTGTCTTGTAAAATTTCTCTGATGGTGGATATAAGGTTAATATAAGGCTGACTCTTCACACATAAGATTTTGAAGCAAAGTTGTCTGAAGATGTCATGACAACACTAAGCTCCCAAATGGCTCAATTTGTTTGCCATTTTGAAGAGTACCTTAACTGGGTGCCACCATACTGAGAATATGAATGATGAAAAATAATACTGCATGAACATAGTGCACAAGAGAAGGTAATAAGTATTGTAATGCTTAAGGAAAGGTTAATGAACAAGGTAGTGAAAAAGCTCTACAACAGAGAATAAACTGTTTCCCTGAGTTGGTGTCTGAAGCCCATGCATAGCTCTTTGGCTATCCTCCAACTGGAAAAGCTGCTTGTGAATTGTAGCTCTTTGTTTTCAAATGTTTATAAAGTCCATATCCCAACTCCTTTGTCTGCAAGCAGAGCAGCTGAGCAGATCAGCCCCGTTGTCTGAGCATCTGAAAATGCCCATAATGTATCATAAGAAAATGATGATAATTCTGTCCCACCTGTTGTTTGGCTCTAAAAGGGGAATTTTCTTGGATTGGGCCTTCAGCCATCCATGCTTATGTTTGAGAAATAGTAACAGACATTCTGTTTATCACTTGTAATAGTTGCCCATATGCCATGTGTTAGGTGTCAGGTGGAAGCATCCTTACTTCTCTGTATCATAGCAAGAAATACAGTGAATTTCAACCTGGCTGAATTCAGAACCCACAGAGTATGTTCATTTGGCCAGAGGGCATCCCATTAAGTGGCATAAGGAAAGTCTCTTTCAATCACTAAAGACCTTTCTTGCTGTAATCCCTGCTGCTCCCGGGAATTGGATTTGGGAAGTGAAACCAAACCTTTTTCTGGCAGCATTGTGACAATGCCTCCAGGGCTGCTAATGTGTTAGGGAAAAAATTCTGCCAACCTTTCTACAATGTAACATTTTTGTTCATAAATATACCAGCTGGTTTTAATGACACTGGTGAGATATTGATGCAGAAAGTTAGGGTGGCAGAATATTTGTTCATGAGTGGCAGCTCATGGACAGTTTTAATTCCAGCTGCTAGGAAAGGAACAAGAAACATCTCAAGTTAGAAATTAATCAGAAGGTTTTGCAGATAAATGAAACACCTGACTTTCCCTTCCACTTCCATGGCATCCCTAGTGATCTGCTATTTGCTATACCAGGCAGATCATCCCTATGAGCTGATGGGTGAATTCTTGATCTGTATGTCTGTTTGCACTTCTGCACCTGTTTCTGTTTTGGACATAACTAGTGTCAATATTCCCTCTTGTTGGGCTGTTTTGCTCCATATCCAGCACTTCCATAGTCAGCAGGAGTCTCTACCCTTGGTAAGAGACTACTTAACTGTTTCTTGATAAATAATTAGTAAACATATCAGCTGCTGGCATCTTGCTTTATCCTGTTGAATCATATAGGGAAAATTTTAAACGTAGCTAACATTATTAGTGCATGACTTTGCTGGGTCTATGATCCATTTCAATTTCCATAATAAGGCTGCATTGGAGTGAAAGGAATATTTCCATTCTGAAAATGACTAGTGAGATTCATGTGTTTGCTTTCATTCCCTCTGTGTGTCTGCCTCTGCTCACCATTCTTTCATAACAAAGCTGTCCCCAGCTTGCTTTTTAGTGTTTCAGATCACATAAAGGTGCTGACATTCAACACAGAGATAGTACATTTGTTTATTTTTCAGTTTACTGAATGCATCTCCCAACATAAATTTCAGTAGGTGAAAAAGATAACAGAGAATATTGAGCATAACAGAAGCAGCGTTGCAGCGAGTTCACACAATCACTTGTACCATAGCTAATGGGATGCCCTTGCAGATATGCTGACAAAAGGGCTGTTTTAAGTCCTGCCCTAGTTGTGCTACCACAAGCCAGGCTGACTGCAGGGTGACGGCCTCCAGACTCTGCAGGCAAATGCTCAAAGGGCAAGGGCAAACCACAGGTACCTACTGCAGTGACTTGCAGCTGCAGCCATTGATTTCCCGGCGCACAAATGAGAAATGACATCAGATGAGCTTTGTGCTAGAGACTTGATTAAATTGAATGCTGCACCAGACAGAAAGGATTACAGTGATGTTAGGTTTCTAAGAAAATGTAGCACAAAAGTCTAGGCTGTACCTCTGTCAGTTGAATCTGACAACATTGGTCTGCCAGAAAAATTTCTGAAGGTAAAGACTCCAGTCTGACGTACTTTGTTTACATTGAGCTTATGGTTGTTTAAATCTGGGTTTGGTGCTGCATATGTTTGGAGAGAGCAATCTGACTGACTTCTGGTATTTCAGATCTTAACACTAATTTAGCTTCTTATTACATATGCACAATCCACCAAGTGCACATTCCTGTCTAGGTGCTGTAAATTAGCTACAGTATATGAATCTCAGCATGTAATGTGATAGCATTTTATTCTTGTTGGTAGTAATGACTGCATTATGTATTTCATGCCCAAAGAGAAATAGTGTGACTTCAGGCAACAGAAATTAACAGTTTGAAGCATTATTGTTTGTGATGCTGTTGATGTTTTAATTGCTGATCATTAATCAGTGTTCTTCAACTCCAGTGTTGGTGAAATTATAATTAGTCCAGTGTGTTTTGCTGAAATGTTGAAAACAATCAGTCTGCCACTAATGATAGGCCATGTGGGATTCCGAAACTGAGTATCAAGTCAGTGCTTCTGTTCCTCAGTACATAATTTTTAAAAAATATTTATATTTCTGGAATGAAATGTTCTTATTGGGAGAATAACTTGCACTAAAGAAAACTCATGGAATTGAAAAAAAAATCAAATAATATCTTGCATATTTTATTTATTTCAATCCAGTGACATCATGATGCAATTCCTGTGCTATAGTACAGTGGAAAAAATTTTGGACATACATCTTTCTGGAAACGTAAATAATGTCATAGTTGATCATAAGTGTGGCCTTTTCTCTCTCATATATGTGTTTGCCTACTCAATTAGAAGTACATATACTCCACTTATTGTATTATTTTTTTTACTCAGGCAAAGATCAATTTAATCACAAGCTGTTGCTCATCATTATGCATGTGCACATGAGCATTCCTGAAATTTAAAACTGTGCACGTGTTTCAGGATTATTTATGTTGTCAACCCAAATGCAGCTCTGCTCTAAAACCGTATCACATTCACTTATGTCAATGCAAAAGCAGTTGAAAAAGTGCAAATTCATTGTATGCCTGTACATCTTGGTCAATAAGAAAGATGTTCACAGAGGAATATCTAAGGGCTGTAAAGCAGCAATTATAATTTTGCATTGTAGTGGCGGGGCTTAGCCTGTGTGGGAAAGATGCTCCGGCAAAACAAGTTATGACTGTAAACTTCCAAAAGTGAGTTGGTATAAATCCAAGTGTGGAACATCCTTTTTTTTATTCAGTTTACCTGAAGTCAGCTGGAAACAGTTTTTAATTAAACAAAACAAAAGAGCCCTTCAGAGGTGACTGATGAGTGTTCCACTGAGGGTTTTTCACACTGTAAATACAATATTTCAAGTGCACTGAGCTCACACTGCTACATTTTGCCTTTAAAGCATCTATAACCTGATCTGAACCAAGATGGAGTCAAGGAGATATTGCCACCTGCTACAAGAGAGAGGCTTGAATCATTCTTTTAATGAGGCAGGAGCCAGTTCTCTTTTGGCATAAATCTGTTTTTAAATAATTTATCCTAAATAGGAATCCATCCCCTTCTGTTTAAAGAATAAACTTATTTCCTACTTAATACCAACTCTAAAATTCAATTTAGCTACTTTGTCCAGGAAAAAAAAAAATTCTGGTTTAGCACAGAAGCAAACAATTGTTTATTGAGAAACTATTTTTTATAATTCTAAACCCAGATGTTTCCACACTAATCTCTATAATCAATGTTTGCATTCCTATTGCTACAAGATGCATGAATGTCAAGCTCTTAATGACTGATGCATTCTGGTTAGAAGTGTCAGGAGAGGGGAACAAATAACCTTGGTTCTTGTGTGACTTAGGAATTGTTAAAAGGTGCCCACTGTTGGTGTTAATCCCTTCCAGCTGCAAAGAAGATTGAGATTGGGTAGCTCTTCAAATGAAAATTGTTGTAGCAGAACTTGACAGATGTATGTCTTTTGCTGGTGTTAAGACAACACTCATTTCGTTGACTCATTCAGTATTATCATAGTGATAATAGGTCCTGCAGAACACCTACACAACCTAATCAGTTCTTTCTTTCCTTGGCAAGTCCATTTTTTGTTTTTCTGTGAGATTACCCAGCTCCCTGAATGCTGAGCAGTGACATTTCTTGGCAGGATGTGACATTGCTTTTAATAAGATACACTTCAAAGCATTGTGCCACACCACACCAACTATCACTTGAAAACAGCATAAAACCTTTCACTTTCATTTCTTTGCTTTTCATTTTTTACACCTTATCTTGGAAGCATTAAAGGCAACCAGCTTTTTGGCTTTCATGCCTGTCTGAAGATGTAAGTACAACAATGCTAATGCCAAATGACTAAAGAATCAGAATGAAAAAGTCCCTGAATGGAGAAAGGGTGGGAGGGAAGCAGGAAAATGAGCAAAGAAGAAGATGAAAAAGGAGCACTGAGGAGAAAAACTATTTCTTAATTACACTATGAACTTTCTCTTGTGAATCTTGGATCTCACCCTAATTAAAGTAATTGGCATGTAGCAGTGTGATACAGATGGAATTCAGACACATTCTGTACTGGGCAAAGAGGCTTTAAATTTGCATTTGCTAGCTAGCTTGCAAAAAAGCTTTTTTTCTCTTCCATTAGTGCAAAAGGAAGAAGGGGATTACATGGCTGTTGAGAAAGAGAAGGCACGTGAATGCAAATATGATTTTTTCTTTAGGGTCAGTATGTTCACCTTGCATTCAGAAGGAGTTAGAGCTCCTGCAGGGATGTTCCTTTGGTAAATCCTCAAAATATCTTAGACTATTTAGCTGTTCAGGGGAGATTTTTCCTAGTCTGGAAGTACCGAAATACAAGTATCATGAAGTACTGAAAAGTATCATGAAAAGGTTAAAAATTGACTGAAGAACAGTGCAGGACAAATAAAAGAACTTATGAAAAGTGGGGAATAACCAAGCCTGCAGGAAACAAGAGCCATGACCCAAGAAGTAGGAATAGAAGGACATGATAAATCAAACTACAAAGCCAAAGAACAATTTTGCTTGAAATTTGTGCTTACGAACATAAGATCCCTTCAAACTTAGCTTGTTTTGTGATCCTGTGAACATACCCACCCACAGGTTGCTCTTACATAAACCTCTCCCTCATTGACTGTGAGTGGCAAAATAAGTGTTCATTGTGTCTTTAAACAGATGAGGTTGCAAAGACAATGACCAGAGCTTTTGCTTGTTACACACATGGGAAATACCAAATTCGTATTGTTCCAAGTGTGTTAAAATGAGCACCTGACATAATGGAGGTGTGTTACCTTTGTGAATTCTCTACTTAACACCCATCTCAGTGCAGATGTGAAATGAAATTGAATATCTCAGCTCTGTGTGTGGATCAGCTTACTGCACAGGGTGAAAGAACTCTTAGTTGGGACAACAGAAGCAGAGAGGAATCATTGGGGACTAGTATACTTAGGTCATCTCTGTCCATCAGTTAAACACAGAAACTGTGCCCAAAACCACAGGACAGGTAAAAGAGGATCATTCTCATAAGTGACAGTACCCTTTTACTTCCTTTTTAATAACATTTAGGACAACACAGTGAATCCTTTGTAAGGTAAGGAATTTGGATATGGGTATGCTCCTTTAATTTCATCCTGTCACCTGTGCAGGGGCAGAAATGCCAGGAAGTGCTCGTCTCTCATCCTTGTCAGCTCATCTGTCTCTGCAAGCAAAGAAAACCTTAGCTTTTTCTTCTTCCACTGAACCACTGTCAGTTTTTAATTTCCCTGAACCTGTTGTGAGATCAAAGGAAGGGGTCAGCGGATGGGAGATCTGCTGCAGTGCAAGCTCAGCAATGGAAAACCAGCAGAGTAGCACAACTTCCCTGTGCTCAGTGACCCTTCCAGAGGTGAGGTCAAAACACTTGACCCTGCCACAGATGTACAAAGCTGAAAGAGCTTGCACTGGAGTGCCTGCAAGGAGACTCAGCTCCCCACCCTTCCCACTAGGAGAAGGAGCTCTGCTGTAACCCAGTGCAGCTAACCAGGGGTTCTATTAAAATTACACTAATTTAACAAACGACAAATTCTGATTAAGAGGTAAAAACTATGTGTAAGTCATTATTAAAATTATTCTATCAGACACTATTCCTTATTAAGTGTTTTCTAGACTTCGTTTTTGATGAAGCAGAACCAATGGTGATTACTGGTAGAGGTCACACATGCTCTGCTTAAAGTTTAACATATTTCCTAGGTTTAACTATTTGTTGGAACTGCAAAAAGGTTTAAAATCAGTTGGAGACAGGGAGACACAGACTCAGATGTACTTTCATATGATTTTTTATGGCCTGAAACTGTATATACAGGTGAGAATTTTCTTCTGGCCATGCTGAGCAGATTTTTGTAATTTCATTAAAAGGCATCCGTGGTTGGCACCAAAAATTGTTTTATTTTAAGAATTTTGAGCTGAGTTGAATAATTGCTACTAGGATGCTCCATGTCACTTACATGAAGTAGCTACTGACTGATTTGTGATCTGTTGTTGCAGTGTGCCTTGGCTTGGGCATTTACAGGGGTAAACAAACCACACTTATGTACAAAGTGAGTGTGTAACGTGTGGTAAGATGCGTCTGGTAGGTTTTGGAATGTTCGGAGTTTTTGTTTTGTTGCTTTTTAAAGGTGCTGTTTTTATGGCAGAACTCTGAGTTCTGAATATAAGCAGAAGGCTGTGAGGTGAATAGGTGATGCTCTTGGTGCTTAGGGCACCATTTCCTGTTGTCCTTTTTTGTGTCTGACAGGTCTGGTATTTTATGGGGGAAAAAGTTATAATTTTTTTTAAGTTAGGGAAATAAGTCCAATGAATCTTGCTAAAAGGCAGCCTCATACTGTTGTCATTAATGGCTTCCCCTGAGAAAGTGGCAAATCAATAAATTAAGCTTTCCCTCTGTGGCAGCCTTTCACACACTCAAGACGTAGCCCTACTTCAGTCTTCAGCAGCAGTAAATCAATCTACTGTAGAAATACTTTGCTTTCCTACCCAGGTACAAAATATATCTAGAGACTTGGTGCGTCAGTTCTCTATGTTTAGCTCTAAGTCATTTAGGCAATCACAGGAGGCATAAATTTCATATTTATGTTGAAATGCATCCCTAATTGAGATGTCTATATTGCTTCAAGCCTCTCTTCTTGAAAAGCAATTAATACATTTCACACTAGAACACAGTCTTTTTATTAAGACTCAATTAAGGAAGATATAATGAGGCCAAACTAGGTGAAGCTTTTAGTGTGTATTTTACACAGCAGATCTTGAAAGATAGATACAAAGACAAATCTCACTTTGAACCTGCTTTCATCTAAAAGCAGTAAAAAAATCCTATATGGTGCCTGTACCAACAAGAAGTTCATAAATAAAAAAAAAATAAGCAAATTGAAATTACCATCCACAAGTAAGAGATTAATTTTAGTTATGTCTCCTGTAAATCTGGGAAACGGATCCTTTTGTTTCAAGCTTTTTTATAAAAGCTGATATTTTATTTTATTAACTATTACCAGTTGCTACTAAATAATTATAACTTTTCTGTGTTGCCTTTTTTTAATCTTCTCTATTTGCAAAGATGGCTTTAACAGTTGTTTAGACAAATTTTCTTCATATGAATATCAAGATGTACTACAGTTTCTCAGCCTTGCATGGGCTATTTAGCTTTAAATATGCAGATAGTGATGCTTTGAAATAGTATGCTACTGTTTAGTGCTGTGCCCTGTGACACCCAGAGATCTGAGATGCTGATGGGAAATCTCACCTGTGAGAGGATGGCAGCAACAGCTGGTACTGACCAGTCTTGGTCTCTTGGCCAGGCTGATAGAAACTCTGACAGATTTACCTGAATGTTTGTCAAAACTCTGGACTTAGCCTACAGTATTTAGGAAAGTTGAAAGCAATGTGGTTGTTGTCTGGCAGAATATATCTGAATTAAACAGAGGTTTATGTATTATAATTGGATTACAGTATATGTTTTATCAAGCTAGGCTATGAATAAGAGTAAAATATGTGATGAAAATCTTCAAAAGAGAAGATAAGGTAGAAGGAAAAATGCATAACTCATCCCTACAAATCACAGATGTGTGGAATAGCAACAACTCTGGGTTTACTGGGATTTGTAGATCAGACCTATTAAGTTTTTGCCAGGTCTGAATCTCACAATATATATTCAGAATGTTGCTGGAACTTGGATTTTGGAGATCTTGGAAATATCTATTAAACTTTATAATAAAAACCCCATTTTTTTTCTGAGGCTTTGGTAGCAAGTTTCATTGTAGTTGGAAACATCTCTCACTGCAAGATGGATTCCTTTCCAGGAGTTCTTAAGTTGCACGTACAGAATTCTCCTTTTTTTCCATTTAAAATACATAATGATTTCTGTGTAGTCTTGGCAGATGCTCACAATTTCTCCTCATGGGTAAATGGTGGGGTGACCTCTAACACCACTCACTTTTTCTAAAGGGATTAATTCCTCCCTAAAACATGGTCTTTTTGAAGACATGACATTAAACATTAGCCTAAGCACAAAAAAGGGGTGATACTGTCAGAAATGTAAAGAACCTGAGCCTACAGGACACCAGCTGCCAGAACAACTTGAAATTTTCAAAGGGCTTGAGACTATGTGTTAGTTTATTGATCTTAGCATCATGGATGAAGCGATAATTATAATTGATTATAGTTCTTTGATAATTAATGGGAGATTTTAGGTGCAAAAGTCCTTCCTGTATATATCAGTGGAGTTGTTTCCTTAAAAGTATTTGAAGATGCAGTTCTTAATTTCTCTTACTTGAAGAAAAAGTAGAATCACATACATTAAAAAAATTCTTTTGGAAATATAAAATGTACATTGCTAATGAAGATCAATGAAGTGAAATTTGGATGGGTGTAAATCCATTTTCAAGTATACAACATAACAGAATTTACTATTACGATAGTATTAAAAGTAATTAAAAATAAGTAAAAATATTAAGGAAATTTCCAAAATGTCTCAGTCAGTATAGCTAAATGAGTTTTGTTGATAAATCCTTAAAGGGCAGGAAAAAAAAAAAATCATCACAGGTTTCTGACAATGCCTACTAAACTATTTAGCAAGACTTGAAAGCACTTTGGCCAGATTCCTGAGCTACAGTTGTTTTGTCCTGATTTATTATACATTTTTGAAAGTTTAGTTGTTTTACCCAAACCCTAATTTGATATTGACTTATTGTTAGAACTCTTCCAGTATCATGAGATTTTGGGCCATTTTTAGAGAGGTGAACCCAGACTGAAACAGTTATTTCAAATACCATTTTGGAAGAAGGACACTTTCCAAGACAATGTGTGTGGCTGCAAAGAAGGAGGAAACCAGGATTTTGGAGTTTATCATTAAATAAACTTTGAGTTCTCAAGTGTATGTTCATTTATTTGTTGGATTTAGCTAGAGTTTAGTCCAAAAAGCCTGGTAATTAGACCTTCACCCTACAAGGCACTTGCACACATTTGTAACTTTAAATACATGAGTGACTGGATTCAAGTCATGGTGTTCAGTGTTTTGTTTGACTGGGAATCCATTGATTGCTTTTTGGCACCAATCTCATTCTTTCTTTAAATGAAGTTAGCCAAGAAATGAGAAGCCTTAGTTCACTTCCTTGTTCAGAGAAAAATGCCACATGTAGAGCTCTGCTGACAGAGCTTTGGGAGGCTGAGCAAGACCTTTTTTTATTGAATAAAACAGTATTGTACATGACTTTTATTAATTAGTGCTTGGTCTGAAGAGCCTTATGGCTTGCTCAGCTTGAACTGGTCCCAAACATCATACACTCGAGAAGAATACAACCATTTAAGATTCTGATTTTCAAATTCACTAGAGCAGTTGTTCCTTATCTTTTGAGACTTCAGGCTGTGGATGGCAAACCATCCTTACGAGTGCTTCTTGCTGCAACTGTCAATAGTTTTTTTCATAACTGGGGCCAAGAAGTCATTTTGAGGCAGTAAGTGGCTTTTTACAGTGGTAAAAATAATAGCAAAAATGGGCTGTTGTGAGCAAGGGTTCCATCCTTATCCTTATCCAACTTCCAGGCTGTTTGGGGGAGTTGTGGTGGCGAGCTATCTCAGCTCCTCTGGCACAGGCAAGGAGACACATCTCTGGTTCAGGGAAGGTCATGCAGCCTTTCCTCTGTTCCAGAGACTTCCATCATGGTGAGATAGCTGGATTCCTTCAGCCCCCGAGTTCTGTCGAGCTTCTACCCTGATCATCATTACCATAATGTCTCCTTTGGTGATTGCAGGAGGCATGATGTAGCTGCTATATCTGTGAGCTACTTGGCTTCCTTTTCTGATATTCCCTCTTTACCTTTCTTTAAACAGCTTTAGTTAATTACCTAAATAGCCCATGTGAATCAGATTAGAGAATTTGAGAAGCTTTCCATATGGCATAATATCTGGGTTTGTTTTCCGGCAAGATTAGACAGTTTTTCTCTGAATACTTCATTTTCAGTAAAATAATATCCAAAAAATATTCCTGGCCCACATCATGATTCTTATTTTCAAGAATCCAGCTAAATACAGGAAATCAACCTGAGTTTACACTGTTATTTTGCTTCACTTTCCTTCCTTTTAAGACAGTGTTAGAGTTCCCCAGGTGCTGTGAGCATAGATTGGTTTGTGTTCCTTTGTGGTCCTCAGCAGCCCAGCAGTGCCTCCCACACATGTGAACAGGTGGGAGCTGTTGGTAGTGACAACTAAACCACACACGAGAGAGGCAAAGTGAAGGGTCCATTTTTCATTGCAGTGCATGTTGTGGAAGAAGAAATGGAAGGGTTTTTTCTCTAAATACTTTCTCTAAATATTTTTCTGTTTTGAGGGAGATATAGAAAGAGCAATACTGGACAAGCAAAAAAAAACATTTTGTATTGGAAGAACATTAGAATGATTTGTGTGTGAATTAACATTTCTTTGCTGGTTTTACCACTTCTGATTCTGGATCTGAGAATCCAAATGGCAATTTTCTTAAGTTTCATTAGAGGAAACTGTTTAAATGGTTGCATATATTTCCTGTGATTATTCTCCTTTTTCCCATAGTAGTGCGTCACTTGACAGAAACTGCTCCTGAATGTCTCGAGAATAAGCAGAAAATGGAGTGAATACACAGTCTTTGATCTGAAACACCAAGACACCAGTTAGAAGACAGGAGCCCTTGTGGGAAAAATATCCTCTGGGATCCATTTCTCACAAGGTTCTTGCCCTTGTTGGAAATGTATCCCAGAGGAAACTTGGAGATGCTGCAATAGCCAATTTCTGCTGCAGATTTCCCAATGAGAATCTTTTCTGTTTAGATAGATGGTTTGCCAGATCACTGAAGAATGATTTTAAAGAAAATTTTCCATGAGAAGGTCACATTTATGTCTTTAAAATTAAAAACATCATTAAAGGACTTGGCTGAATCAAGGCCAGGGAAACACAGATGAGTGATTTTCACATTCACACCTGAATACTTATGAAGCAAAATGTGGGAGGCTTCTGAAGCTTTATTCCTAATTTTTCCATTTAGTGCACTGGTTCGCAGATAACTAACTCCTCTTTAAAGATCATTGTTTTTTAAACGTGGCAGCACCCTAGCTAAACAAACTCCCCATACTTACTAATCCATTTCCCTTTGTTTTGTGTTTTATTTTTTTATAGATCCAGAAGTTTTTGCCAAAAATGTGTTCTTAAACAGACAAATGGGAGAATACTGGAGCTAAAAAAGCTGTGTTCACTGACTGTATTTGCCAAATGAGTCAGAATAGCATATTTGGAAGACAGGGATCAGTGCATTGTTGGCCTGACTAGGGACTTATGCAGAAATAATTACAAACTGTAAAGAATGGAAGGTAGTGGGCTTTGGAGCCATGGCTATAGCCCTTTATATTTCAGTCAGTGGCTCAGTCACTCTGAACAAATTGGACACTTACCTGCTTCCTCAGGCTGTTTTTGGATAAACTATACACATCTGCCTAGGCTGGAAGTTGAAACAGATTGATTTTTACTGGATAGAAAAAAACCAAACAATTCTCACTTTGAGAGCAGTTAAAATTTGGGACAGGCTTCCTGGAAGATTGTGTAGTCCCAGACTTTGTGAATTCCTTGGGCTTTTCAAACTCTGGCTGGGAAAAAGCCTGAGAAGCCTAGTTTGAGCTTATAGTTAACCCTGCTTTCAGCAGGAGATTGTATTTGGGCCCTTCAGTGAGCTCCTTTCTAGCCAGAACATGTGATCTCTATATTTTGCATGTGCTCATGGTGAAGCAAATTCTCAGCCATGAATACTTTGCATGAAAACAATTAGGGTCAAAGAAGAAACTCCAAAATCTTGACAAGTAAGATACTGACATTTATCTCTGTATGTAGAGAACTTAATAAGTGTTTTTTCTTGTATTGTTGTGCTCTGCCACATCATTTGATCTGTTGAAATGTTGTCTATAAAATATTTGCTGAAACTATACCAATGCTACTAAGCCAGAGGACACAACTTTGGTTTTGATACTTGTTCAAAGTTGGCAAACAGTAAGACTGAAGAGATTACTGGAGCTAAGATAATTATGTTTGGGTAATGAGACTGTAAAATACAGAGGACTCTGCTAAGTAAGTTAAATTTGTCTGCAATTTCTTACATCCATTTGAACATATAATCCCTTTTCAGTATGGGAAACTGGCTTGGGGGGAAAGAAAAATAAATAAAAAAGGAAAAAAAATCTAGTAAAGTATCTTTGGCTAAGTTTGATAGTTAAGAAAAATTTACTTTCATTTATTTTCTGATTGGTTGTGGAGGTGGAAAGTAATTGTAGACATTTCAACAATAAGTTGCCATTTAGATTCTGGACACTAGACCAGTTGTTCAGTCCCACATCAAAATTGTGTTAGAAGGGGGCAGTCAATGTTATAAGTCACTCTGGGCTCTTATGTAGAAGTAACAACAAAAGAAAATATTTTTCTTTTACCCCCTACTTCTCTTCCCTTCATGCTGCCTGCTGGGAGGTTTTTAAAAGCCTATCTCCATCATAGGCACATGGTTGGGTTTTACCTTTATCAGGCACAGAGGAGGCAGGCCAGCCTTTTGAAATTTCTCAGCAGTCAGCAAGAATAAAGTGGGCATCCTAGTGGTAGGAGTAATTTTCAGCTTCCTGACAACAATTGGCAGAATGCTGGGAAAAGCTATTAAAAATGAGGTTCGATCACCAAAGTCTATTTTGGCCTATATTTAATGAGATGTGTCAGCTAGAATTTACAGTAAGTGGCTAATTGTTAATAATGTGCCTGTCTAAGACCCTCTGTGACTTCAGCAGATCTGTACAATACAACCACATGTGCTTGCTAGGTTTTTCTTTGTTAGGTATCACAGGTCAACTTATCACTGTAGTGAAGGAACAGGATGTGGAAGGGAAAAAAACATTGTTAACTCTATAAAAGTTTATATATTATATATTACTGAATGAACTATATGGGTTAACTTCAATTAAGTTAAAAATTAAAAATTAAGATGTGACCTCAATAAAGCAGTGGCATTTCATTTCCATTCTTAATTATGTTCAGGATCCAGGGGATATTTGTATTTAAGGCATTGAATGGCTTGGTTGCAAAGGTTTCTTTCTGCTCTGGGCAAGTTACTATGTATTTTTGTGTTTATTTGTTTTATCAGTATAAAACTTCTTTCCCTAGCAAAAGTGAAATGTGTATGCACACTGAGGTGGCTGAGGGATGGTCATAAGATCCTCTAAAAAGGATTGATGGCAAAATATCTAAACCTTGCTTTCTTAATCTTTTGAAAAATATGGTTTTGAACACACGTCTCTTAAATTAAAAAATGCCCAAACTCCCCAAAATGAAAATAAAAAATTCAAGGACATCTTGTGCCAACGTGTTTGGTGCTCTGAGTTCCTTAGGCTGGCACTCGGTGCTCTGCATCCTGCTGGAATGTGTGTGTGTGGAGCACTCAGGACTGCTGTGCTGTCTCCTGGCTGCTCACAGGGAGCTTGCTGCCTGAGATGTTCCATGCTTCAAGTTTCCTTCTAGAAGAATTCCAGAGCTTTGCTTCCCTTTTCTTTTGCTCTTGTCTGGTTTGCTAAGGGTAAGCCATTATATCTTCCATTAAACTAACTGATATAGATGAAGAAAGCAGGAAAACTTTAAATTAGAAAAATATTTTTCTCTGGATTTAAAAAAAAACAAAAGCAGCCTTGCTTAAATCCCTTCACCATCATATAAAAATTGGCTACTATTTCTGACTGTGCTTGTTGACAAACATCTTCCCCTTGTGAAACAGAAACTGCATATAAACATTATTTATTTCCCAATTTTCTTTATCAGGGTTTTGCAGTTTCTGATAATGAACACAACCTGGGGGACTATTTTCCTTATATTTCCAAAATGCATTCTGAGGGTCTAGTGTAGCTTTTATAATCCCACACATTGTAGCTAATTTCAGAAAACAGTGTAAATGGTCTAACAAAAGTAATAGGAATTGAGAAGATAAATACACTATTTTTCATCTTTTAAAGAAATCAGGACTGTGGTGTAAGTGGTGGGAAAACAGATAGAACCTGTAGGAGCTTTTGTAATGGAAACACCGGCGGGCACTGCTCTAACACCGCATTTGTCTAATAGGTACCCCGGCATTAAGGATGCTGGAAAATCACCAACTGTGTGAATGGGTTTATGGGGGCTCTGCAGGCCAAATAAAGTGCTTGGATTAAACATTGAGCTTGGGAGATAGATGGCACATATTCATAAAGAGCTGCACATGGGAATGGATCTTCTTAGTCAAGCATGAAGTCCAGGACTTAGATTTTTTTGATATATGAGATTTTCTTGCTAGATTAGGTAATTTCTGAGCAATAAGCTTTTACCCCTCTCTTCACCTTCTCTAGCTACCAGCTTCCTCTTAAATGTGATAAGTTTATAAACCTATGAAAGGCAGAAGAAAGGAAAAGAGTGAGATATAAAAGTAGAAACTGAAGGAAGGTGGCCAGTCTTGGAGCCAGTGTGTCACTTGGCAACTGCCCTCATGGTCTGTCCCTTTCTGTTGATTTCTCAGCCCATAACATGAGGGAACAGGTGCCTTACAGTGCTCTGTAGAACAAAGCAAGAGAAAAAATGACATTGCTGCTTCTCTGTTACTGTCCTTGGAAGTGATACATTCTGAGCACTTTTTATTACTTTATTTACTTCCTTAATTTTATTAATTTTTTTATTGCAGACATCCATTTTGTTTTTTGGGTTATTTTAAACATCTGACTAAAATAACCATCCTCCAGATTTAAAATCATAAAATTAAATTTGATTTCTTGGACTATCATCTTGGGCTTGTGTATCGAGCATTTAATTTCTTATTGCAGAAACAGATGTTCAGTTGTTTATTCAGTCACCACCTGTCTTTAAAAAGTATTTTGTTAGTTTATGAATGTCATTAGAGGAAATATCCAGGAATACCTTACCGTCCTTCTAAAGCATCATTCTCAGCTCTGCAATTAATACACTTTTTAAAGCAGTCTAGATAGCATCCAAGAGATCTTTCTTTCAAGCTAAAAATTGTATGTTTATTGTGTGAGAATGGTCCACATGAAGGTTCTAGTCAATGTCTTCTCATCATAAATATCTTCTTGGGAATATAATGAACCTCTGAACTCCAAGAGTAGCCAAATGGAAGAATTCTAGCAGAGATAATGGTAGCCTAAAGTGTTTTGGTTTTGTACTCTAGCAGCTGCTGCAGATCAGCAGACGTTCCACAGGGACCTCAAGAGTTTTACACCCTAATAAATAGATTTATATTTCAGAAGATGTGTTGAAGTAGGCAAGGTTATTTGCTGGTTTAGCAGTTGGTACATCACATCACATGGTGGTGAATTAAGTGTATTTGAAATGCAGTTTAATGATATTTCCAGGACAAAAAATCATATTGCCAGTATTTTCATACAATGAAATTTCTGTGGTGAAATTTTTTTAGTTTCTTTCTTGACAGATAGTGTTGCAGCATGCTCCTGTGATGGTGGCTAAATTCAGTTTTTTAAATTCATTGGAAAAATTTCTAATGACGCATATTGAAGCAATATCCATGGTGTCAGTATGTCAGAGAGATGTCAGGAAACATTAATAGAAGCTGATGATAGTCTTTGAGTTTTCCTTGTCAATTTTCATCTTGAAGAAAGCAATAACATGTATTACTCATATATCAAAATTATTATATAGAGAGTATAGATGAGCTTTCTTTTTAGCAAGACCATTTTAGTGTGAAGGATAATGTAAATGTCATCTACTTAAAGGAAAAGACAGTGATTCTCCTTAATAGTGATTTTAAAATGTCTAATCCCTGTATTGCAGTCCAGTCATGTGAAACTGGGGCACACTTTTATTCTAAATTCCTGTGAATTTGTGGTGGATATTTGGCTAATTTCCAAGTCAAACATGATTACAATGCTGTGCCTTCAATAAATTTCACAGAGCTAATTTAGTCTTCAAAGGCATGAGGGGTTAAAGCTAGGTCAACTGACATCCTTCTTGCACGACAGCGTGTCTTCAGTTAATTATGTTGCATCTATATGTGTGTTCTGTGTTGTCATACTGACTAAACTAAGCCTAAAAATACTATAGAAGAAAAAATGTAATTGATGAAGATGAATGCACAGGCTGCCAGCATGGCTTATTTAATAGCTTCTTCAAATGTATTAGTGAGGAGTTTCAGCTCAGAGCCCATTGTCCAATGCTGCAGCAGATCTGTCCAGCACAGGGAATCTTACCAAGTGTTAATAAAGATAATAATGTTTTCTCAGGCTAAGCTCTACTGACACATGCATGGAACCATTAGAATGTATCAATTCAGCTTGAGTTAGACTTCTAACAGTAAGAAGTGTCTACAGAATTACATATTCATTATTTTACAGCATCAAATAGATAATAGTGGGAATCACAGAGCTTTTTGTTAGCAATTAATCCAGTACATAGATAGTTCAAAACTGCTGAATTTTCTAAACATTTAAATGCTGAATCATTTAAATGACACTGTTCAGCCCTCTAGAAGTACAAGGCAATGTAATAAATTGTCTTGGTGATGATGTGAGGAAGGATGTAGGAAAGTAACAATACAGGTAATACTATACACATGTGAAAATAGTAAGAATAAAGGCTTGCACTCCAGGCAAATCTGTGACTCTGCTGGTTTGTGTGACTCCAGTTCATGTTCATACTGGTCTGAATGTGAACAAACACATCTGTGTCTGCTCAAGAGCATTAGATTAACTGACTACACTACCCCTGTTTGTACTTTAGATAATATGCTCACAACAGTCATTAAGCACTTGATCAGGTCTGAAGCAGGATATCCTTTCACACCAGTGAGCTCAGCTGTATCCCTGGCCATTTTCTACTTATGTGTTCATGTCACTTATCTGCTTTTCTACCTGGTCAGTTCACAACCTCATTGCAGCATAGCTGCATGTTGTGGGACAGGTCTCCAGAACTTCTGCACAGCTAATCCCATCGTTTCACCTTTCCCTGTTTGCCATCCTGGCTGTAGTTCTATCCTGTGTACTTCATTGCCAGCAGTGGTCCTGCTAAGATTTTTATCCATCTTTGCTTTTCAATCCTGCAGGATCATCCCAATGACAGCCAGGTAAGCACAATCCTGGAGAGAGGACTGCAGGGCATATGATTCAGGAGCTGCAGTTTCCTCTCCTGCAGAGAAACTGGACTATATCGCAGTGTTAAGATGAGATTAATATGATCCAGATTTTTTTACCTGTACTTTGCTGCTGTGATGAGCTGGACGTTTCCTGTCAGGGCTTCAGACATTCCTGGTTAGAACCCCAAACACAGAGCTGGCTGCCTGCCACAACCTGTTTACAAAGAAGGTGAATTATAAACACAAGGAAATTTAAAATAAATAAATACCACAGTAGAGAAGTCCAAGAATATAAAATAAATAAGACAAATAAAACCTTTGGTGTCAGATGATGCTGCATGGGATGTTGTTCCTCTCAGAATTCTGGGAATGAAATTCAAAAGGCCTGTTTAGCAGTGGATCCAGAGTTGCACTCATACCAGAAGACTTTAAATAGCTGAGACATCAATCCGGAAAATACTGCTTGGTATTTCTAGTTTTGGGGGACATTTCTGTATTAAGTACTTTTCTGTTGTAATACAATGAGAAATGGTGTCCTTTTGGCTGAATCGGGGCAAAATCCCTATGAGGGGCTTGTCCAGGGTCTGTTTCCAGCTGTGCCCCTGCTCTGTGCTTGTCAGGCTGGATTCCAGCCGTGGGGCTTGGGGCAGAGCAGTGCATTTGGCAGCACTGTATTTCTAGTTTTGAATGTATTGCATGGCCTAAAGGATTTGTCTAAAGCACTGAGCAGTGTCTCAGTATATTAGCTCTAAATTTCTTCTGCTAATTTAATTATTTACTTCTAATATTAGAAGAATAATAAGATATTGTTTGAAATTCCGTAGATACAATTCATTAGCAGCCACAAACAGATTACCACTGTGCATTATTGCATAATGAGCTATTTATTATTTAACAAAAATGTAGAACTATAAAATAGCTTATTAAAATATTTGTGCACATCTCTGTTTAGATTTGATTAATGAAGAAGTCTAATGAAAAAGTCTAGAAATGAAAGAGCTACTTGCTCATCCAGAGGTGCTTCTAATACTCAGTAGCACTAATAGGGATGATCTATAGACACTGAAAGCTGGATGAACCCATATCCATGACATGAACAGAGAGTACAGCACTAACAACTTCTGTTACTTCTCCCCAGAAATGGAGCCTGTGCCTGTATTTTGTTTTGAGACTGCACTAACAGAAAGAGATGCAGGTTGAAATCAAGTTAGTGTTCAATTTTAGTTCAATATGACAGAAGATGTGTGGAGCCATTCTTTTTTCTGCTATGAGATAACTGCTCTGCATCACAAAAATGAACATGCATGTATTTTTGGCTGATCCTTTTACTCTGAATTCAGATTAATGCTTTTGGTGCTTCAGGCCAAAAATAATCCAGAAAAAAAATTTCCTAAGAACACAACTTTCTTGACATTTTCTAAACAAAGCTCTCATTTTCATTCATTGTTTTCTTTTTCCTCAAAATTTATTTTAACATTTATTACTCTATTTATTTTTGGTCTATTTCTTCTTCCTGAATCATTGGCTTGAGCCAATAACTGAATGAGTAAGAAACTGCATAGTTTGGAACAAGAACTTGCTTTGCTGTTGTAGGAGGAGCTGTGTCAATGAGCTACAGATGCTGAGTTAATGAGGATGATTTTGGTAAGCAGGGGGGTGGTGGAAGTGGTTCTGCCTCTGCATATGAAACAAAGAGAGGACTGGGAAAGGCAGGGAGTAGGAGGGCTGTGGTTGGTGCTGATTGTGGTGGTGGTACATGCTATTACTTTGCATTGAGTAATTTACCATTATGTGAGGGTTTTTGATTGTTTCATTAAGAATCCTATCCTTGTTTGGTTTTAATGTTGTAATGAGTGTGCTTTGGGGATGTATTTAAGAGACTATGATAAAGTAATTTGAAAATTCTAAAATGATTCTCAGTGGAAAGGCTGGGGTTTGAATGGAGCCTAGAGACTGAGTGATCCTTAAAATTGAAACAAATCCAATCTTACTTGAACTTTGTTATCCAGGGAGATTTGGTAGACCAGATTTTAGGAAGAAAACCTGCTGAAGAGAATAGGGAGGTGAAGTTTCATTTTCTGCTTCAAGAGAAAATGGTGACAAAGTTCTCAGTGTTGTACATTATAAAAATCTCTCCTGCTAATCTCCAGAAGGTCTTTAGTTGGTGATGAGCCTGAGGATGACTACCTGTCTGAACCCAAAATTTGGTACCTGTAACAAAGAAAAATGCAATATTTGCAATTAGTGTAATTATTTAAATCAAGAAGAAAGAAATAAATTTTACCTTAAGAGACAGGGAATTTCTACCAAAACATTCATATTTTGTAAGCTCTTTGGATTTATGTAATTTTTTAATTTATTTGGCTACCACGAGTGCTGAGTGAGGCATGGAGCATTTAGTCTGGATTCTATGATAAAAGTCATTCCAGGCAGGGAAAAGGCTTTCATCCATCTAAGAGAAGGGATGTGATTTTAAAACCAAACAAAAATGTAACTGTTGGAACTCCAAGTGTTGGCTTTGGTTTGTACATTGTAGTTCCAAATAAAAGACAAAAATTATTTTTTTTTAATACTGATGCCTTGTGTCTTCATAAAGTAAATCAATTTGTAGAAGAGCAAAATTTTACCAACAGTATACATTAAATAACCTTAGAAGAGGAATGTATTTTGTGCTTTGAATAAGGAAATGGGTTGGATTCCTTGACTGTGCTTTTAACTCCACTACTGAAGGGGAAAAATGTGCAGTTAGTCACCTCTTTGCCTGTTTCTTCTTAATCTATAATTATACAATTATTACAATGTTACTAAATTTATGCTGTTGCAAACACCAAATATTTTTGGATGCTACTTGTTAGATTCATGAGGTTTACTTGGTTAAATCAAAGAGGGTAGAACAGTATGTGGCTCTGATGGACTGCAATTGGCTGAGCCTCCCATAGAGCGTCATTTACCCTGAGAAAATGCCTTTTGAAGGAAAATAGTTTTCATTTTCCTTCAAGAATTATGGACTGTATAAAAGCAGTTTTGCAAAATTCATAAACTACTGTGGGGGGACAAGTCATATGAATGGATGCTTAGAAAGAGGCACAGATTAAAAGATTCAGGATACCATTTCTGTAAACTATAATTTGGAAAGCTGCAAGCTGTGTTCTGTAATCAGTGAAATTATAAGCATGCAATTACTGTTTTCTTTATTAAAGCTTATATTTCAAAATAGTGTCGCAAATCATCTTGTCTCTAAATAATATCAACAACTCCTCCAAGTCATCAGGATGGTATTCCAGTTCATTTCTGCCAAGGTCCTCTGGCAGGTTTGTCTAGGGGAGTATCAACAGAAAAAGTGTAGAAATTATATAACAATGTCCAGTGGTTATAAATTCGACCCATCATGGCAGGATGTGCAGATACAATTATTTTTCAATCAGGCTGCAGTCGTGCATCTTTCCCTGGGTCTGCCTGAAGTGGTTGAATACATTTGTTTTCACAGCACAGACTGGGAAAGCACCTTAATCTGCCGTAATCAGTGCCAGTTTCTGTAGCTCAGACCATCTTCAGTGGTGCACTTGGCTGATCATCACTGCTCTCTGCTGCCTCTTCAAAACTGCCTGCAAATCTTTGTGCTTGAGCTCCATAACGAGTTTCCACAAAAGTGATTTAGCAGATGCAGGGACTTTAATCTGTTTGATAAATTGGTTGACCTAACCTGAAGTAAATTAGAAAGTTGTTCTGCTTGCAAATTGAAAGCAAGTTTGAAATAACACTTCTGTTCACAACCTGAGGGGTTGCATTCCTAAGAAAGATTTTTGTCCTCCAAGAAGTTATGTAGATCAAGCCTTAGTACCCTGCCCCAAATCTTCCTGAGTCTTCCCAGAGAAGGTGGCACTGAATAGTACCTTTGTGGGAATTCAGAGCAGATCAGAGGTTTTGTATCAATGTCACGAGCAATTCTTTACTATCAGTCAAGAGATAAGGTCTAAGATGCTTCTGGATATTAATTATAAGATGTCCTGAGTTGAGCAACTAATAAATGAGACTCTTTAGGTTAATGAATGCTTTTAAATACTCAGTGGTTTGTATCCTCCGGAAAGACTGCAAGGCCTGCCAAAGACTGAGGCTGCTCCAGGATGCCTGGCATACACAGCACATGTAGTATTTCCTAATTATGCACACCAGCAACTTGGACTAATGCTGCTTTTACCAAATGCCTATGTGGTTTGATTTTGTTAGCTGAAGTCTTTTAAAAATGCTATTGAAATCCTGATCTACAGGAGTCAGTGCTTTCAATTTCTTCCGCATACATTAGTCACTAGACTGTTGCTGCAAATTTCCAAAGGATGACTCTTATTCATATGCAAACTAAGTTAGGGGTTGAGGCATGAGAACATACCACTTCTTTTTGCGCTGAACTTTCAGGCCTGAGAAATCCTAATGTGCACAAGAATATCTCGGAAGTGTTCCGAGCTGCACCCGCTGGGAGAATTGGTACTCAGAGATTCATCAGCAATAAACTCTTCTGCCATCACCATTTGCTTTAGAAGCCTCATTTTAACAGAAAAGTGGCAGAGTTCCAAATGTAGTTAAAATCTAAAGTAAAGTCATATATGTGTAATGGTACAGGATTAAGGCAACCTAGAAAGGATTCCAATAGGTTTACTAATTTTATTGCCATTCTGCCCTTGAACCCCAAATTATAATTTTCTCTTTAGATAAATGTGCTGCTGTTGTGATGCAAATGAATATAGGTGTTTGCAGCCCTAGATAATATTTATCAGTTGGTGTATAGTAGGGAGCTTCTGGCTTTGAATGGCAGCAGTAACGATACTTGGTATTGCATCAAACTATTCACTGAAGAGCTGTGATGATATAAATGCAGAAATAAAGGAAAGAAGGAAGTGCTGATGTGAGTTAAAACATGGAGAGGTTTGCTGCCCTTCCAAGGTTTGCATTACTGAGTAGGAATGACATGTTTTAGCATAATATTCACTTGAAAATATGTGTCTAGGCAAGTTTTGAGATTTTGGTTGTATTGAGCAAGTGCTAGGCTCTGTTAACTTGTTCTCAGTTTTGTAAGGATGTATGTATTTCTTTGGAAACTCTGTTTATGTTTAGATGTTGCACTGTCATGTTCTACCTGGGACCTGCTGTTACTCTTTTTTACTTAACTTGCAGTTTGTGGGATTGTGGTCTTGATCCTAAATAGGTGGCAGGATGATAAAAACAAGGCTCCCCCAATCATTTAATTCAAATTGTTTGCTTTAGCTGTGACAACAACCCAATCCCATCAGTCCTGTATCCTAGAACTTAGGTTGATTTTTCAAGAATGACACATGGCTTTCTAAGTTCTTGTTGATGTTTCATTTCATAAGAATACATTTTTCAAGTTACGATTCTCTCATTTGAAATAAGTTTCCATTGTTTATCATCTTTCATGAAAAATTTCAGATGATAATAAATGTACAATCTGGACTCATTAAATTATATCTTTGATGAGTGTCAGAGGCATTTAAAAATATTAATATATCACTAAGTAGTTGTTTTGTGGTCCAGGCAAACATCTGTGCTTTGATTGTGTGCCTGCAAAATCCTGTTTAGTCTTGAGGACATTCACAAGAGCAACCAGAAGTTTTGAATGCTAATGAGATTGTGGCCTTAATTTAATGTCCTTCTCAAGACCTGTCCTTAAAAATGGTTCTCAGACTTTTTTCCTTTTGTTCCTTTGTTTGATTGTTTCTGTTTCATTTCCTTCATTCCTCTGTGGGTAATATAATCTTTGCCTGCTTTTTTTTTCTGAATAGAAATAATTCAAGATTGTTCCATTGTGACCATTTTTAGGTAGGAAGGCAATAAGAATGATTTTTTCAGTGATTTTTTTCTAAATAGGACTAGAAAAATGTGCTCAGGTTTGCTGGTATTCAATTGTTATTGTAAGATGTCTTTTTTTAACTTAGATAGAACCCCTTGAGGAATGGAGAAAACACTTTCTCATTACAGATTTAGTCCTGAAATACGTTTATTACATTGCATAATTTCTTTGTGAGTAAAAATTAATTTTAATCCAGCAGGACATGGTGACACAACAAGTGCTTGAGAGCTGAAACTAGATAGATTGGGGTTGGATATTAAATATGAAATATATATGGGAGTGGGGCCTATTAACTACGAGAATATAAAACTGAAGCTCTGGAGTGTGCTGGATTTTCCACTGGTGTTTGTGAAGTTAAGATTGAAAATAATGCTTTAGTCACATACAAGTGATTTGGCCCAGTGCAGGAATAACTGGGTGAAATGTAGTGGTCTGTGAAACACACAAGGTCAATATGATTTTATGGATCTTTCTGGCTTTAAATCCTGGAAATGAGGGTTGTAAAAATGTATTACGTCAAGTTCCTCTGTATCAAAATAAGGTAACTTTTTATTCTATGTTTGGTTCTAAATTGGAGTGGCTTTGCTTTTTTTCACACCTCCCCTGCAGGGCCTGCACTGCTCTCAGATTCATATATCTTTAAGATGTGTATTGAACATAGAAGCAGCCCCAGGCCAGTAGCTTTTGTAATTTCTTCTGGGCCCTGGTGGTCCATACAGGAGGCAACTGAGACCTTAATAGACTTAACAGGCTTGACCCAAGCATGAAATGTAACTTCTGGCACCAAAGGCTTTATTAACCAGTGGATCATATAGTTAGAAACCTATACAAGCTACCATAAAATACCTGCTGGGATTTATTTTTGTGATTGTATCAGGTGTTGGTTTGAACCAGTAATCTGGAGAGAAAATTCTTCCTCCATGCTTACCAAATCCTTGAGCAATGAAATGACCCCTAGTAAAATGGTCTTCAGGCACTTTGAGGTTTTGTGTATTTTTTTCTGCTACTGACTTTCTCACTTTGAATGGAATAGACACTGACAAAATAATTGGTAGTAATTGTTGTACTGGTGTCAGTTTTAATAAACCATTCAAGTAGAAAATATTTTACAGATCCAGCCGTTTCCTATGTGTCACCAGATAAAAGTTTCACATTCTTTTGCACCTGGATCTTAGAGCTAGTACTTCTATTTTTCTTTCATGCTATATTTTTTTCTTGTTAATAATAGAGCTGTCATTTCTAATAAAATATGAAACAGCCACCCAGGGAAATAACCCTAGTGATAGATAGAGCAGGCTGAAACAGTAGACTGAGTGAACACAAATGCTCAATAGCTTGGAATATAATTCTGTCATCAAATGGAGCCTATAGAGAAAGTAGAACTGAATGCACTGGGGTAAAAATGCTTTGCACTTGGGAGGCTCATTCAGATCCTCTCGGAACTGTTCTGGTCACTGGCATCAAAACAGCTTCTGAGATTTGAAGGGAGAAGTGCCATCAAAAATCAGACACTGTTAGACTGACCAAAGGAAGAGCCATAGAAACATGCACCAGGAATGGAGCTCTTTTGTCAGCCCCTCTAGCAGAAGATTCACTTTAATTGTCACCCACCTTTTTGAAGAAAAAGGCAACAAGTCCAGTTGGAAAATTTGCACACAAAGGGATCACAGGGCTGTCTATAGATTCTGTGCTTTCTTTGGTATTTGTAACTGGGATGCAAGGCAGAGGGAACAGTGCATATCCCCATCTCCCTATTCTGCTTTAAATGAATGTGATCTATGTAGGAAAAATCTTTTCTATGTGGATCCAAGAACTGTGTTCTTTCTATTTCAGCTCTCTGCTGTAAGGTTTGCTCACTAACTCAAGACATACCCTGTCAGCCACAAGGTGAATTGTTTCTCCTCTGTGTGTTTGTTTCCTCCATTCCAAAAATGGAAATTAATATGTTTTTTATCTTTGCAAAACACTGTGATGGTTCTGGATGGACAGAGCATTAAGAGACTTCAGTATCACTGTTATTGTAAACAATGTTGTTTCCTTGTCCCCAAAAATTAAACAGAACTATTTTTATTTATTGGGGGGGGGGGCGGATTCTGAGTGGAAAAGAAATGTAAAACTGCCTATTTAAATGATAATTATGCTCTTCTCATCTCCAAATAACAGCTAAAATGTCTATGTTTTTCTCATCGAGCAGTCTGGTTGGCTAATGGACGATGTCTATTTGCAGTTAAAGCTATTTCAGTGTTGACAATTAAGCATATACGTGGAACAGGGTAATCAGTAGAATGCAGTTTTATCACCAATGTTAATTATCTAATATTTTCCAGCTTACAATTATGTGAAAATTCCTTAGGCATAAATGAAAATGAATCCATCAGTTAAAATTTTACTCAGGATAATGGCTGGCAGAACATTTGCTGCCCCACAAAAAATGGAAGGAAGAGAGAAATTAACAAGTCACTTATTCAGGGTCTATAATACATAAATGTAGTCATATGTTACATGATGTGCATTCTTATCCTTATGGTGGGAAACTTCCAAGCTGGTGACTGGAATTCCTCATAGAAATTTTTCTTTTCAAGAGGTCTCTATATGCATCCATTTCTAAAATTTTTAAAGAAATTGCTTTTAAAAGGAGCAGAACAAACCCTGATCTTGAATGTAGATTAAGAATGAGAACAGAATTGATCTAAAAGCTATTGTTTACTACAGTAATTATTAGAGATTCACTACACCAGTGCCTGGGAGAGTATGTGCTGCTTTATACAGAAACAAGGCAAGTACTCTCTGGCACATCTCCTTTATATTCCTGAACAACTTGCCCTTTTCATTTTATTTCTCATCAGCTGAAGACTAATCTCAGTTACAATCATTCCAATCAGACTCTCTCAAGTGACCTTTAAATGCTTAGGAGAGCCACTGAAGATTATTTGTTAACCTCCATCCTCCAAACTTGAATAAGCATCCTAAGTTAACAGGGAGTAGGAGAAACCATGAATAAGCAACATTTTTCTGGAAAATGTTTCTTGGCAGTTTTACAAGCCCTGCTATCAATTTTCATTTGGAAGTTTATCTTCAAATGAAAATGGAAGAAACTAAATTACCATTTATAAAAAAAAACCCCAAACAATAAAAGAGCTGGGATTAGCAATGACTTTTAAGAAGCATTTTACAAACTGGGGACAAAAAGCTGAGCTCCAAAGGGAAGTATAGGAGTATAGACTCTACATTGCATGATATACATGCAATGCATAGACTTTTAATTAGACCCTATCTAAGCTATCTTTTAAATTTGACCCTATCTAAACTTCCCTAAGTAGGTTTCTTGAGCAAACTGCAGGAAATGGGTTTGTTCTCTACACAAGTCCCAGGCAGTGAGCTCTTTCTGCTCCTGAAACTGATTTTAGGCACCACAGGTACAGGTCTTGCCCTCACTGCGTGATGATGCAAGTTGAAATATAAATATCCAAACTATGTTCCTTCAGTTTCAGAAGATTACACAAGGCTTGTGGCAGAAGGAAAGTAAGGCTGTTTTCTGTGATAATCTACAGGTCAGGCTTAGCTCCATTTCTGACTGATGTAGAAATTCTAAGATTTTTCTGTGTATAGAACAGAGACGTTACATCTGATACCAATAACAAATCAGCTTAGAGCTGCTACCAGCTATTGACTGGCAATGCCAGCTGTTGATGTCGGTCGTTATTCCACCCTTTGCCTGTGATCAAAGCAAGGAATTGTATTTTCTCTCTTCACTATGAGGCACTTAATGATTCTGAACCATTTTAGCTGACAGAGCAGGCTGAACAGAAAGTGATTCTTCAGTAGGTATCAGGTACTGTTTTGTTTTGCTGGCAACTGTGAGAATCTGTTTTTTATGTGTAAACTCCGAGCAAGAGCTGGACAGAACCAAAATACCCATTCAGAGATGGTTTGGTTTTTTACCCTCTCCATTCTCACAGAAAACACATTAGCAATCCTGGTCTGAAAGATAGTGTATTATCTTCACTAGAGGAATACCCACATGTGCAAAGCTTGCCAAAGAAATCTCACTGCCTTAACATGGAAATGAAGCTGATTCTTAACAGAGTTTGAAGATCCTAATTTTGGTGATGCTGTCAGTGTGTTACAGAACAACATGGCCTTGGCAGAGCTCTGGTGCTAACTAAGGTTGCTGACACATTGAGATTTGATGGAAGCATTCCTTGCAGTATCTCAGTGTAAAACTTGATTGTTTTAATTCCTTTAATCAAACTTTTAATCAAGTTACCATGTGGCTGCACTGTGACTGTAATTGCATATATAGATTTATACGCAACACATTAAAAGCCTTGCAACAAAACCAACAATTTCAAATCTTTTTTCATTGAGGAATAGTCTTCCATCTCTTTGCTATTACACAATTGGATGTAATTGCTTGTCAGTAGGTGACTGCTTAGGAGATGTTTTGCCCTGATTCTAAGGAAAGAAAAAGGAAAAAATTACAGCTTGCATAGAAAATGAGCAAGGCAGGCAGAACTCTGATTTAAAAATGTTACCAGCTTCCAAGTAAGTGTGCTGATGGCTACATGGGGCATGTTGAAGATTTAATTATATTGTGTGATAAAAATAAATTGTATTTACATTTTGTTTATCCTCACAAAAAACAGGAATTCTTTCACATAAGTTCTAGATCTTAATAGGCAGGTGTTTCTGTAATGTGTCATCATTATGTCCATGTATTTCATACGATCGTCTTCCATGCTCTCTCCTATTGAATGAAGTTGTGTTTTATATATGTGCTAAATAGATTTCTTAGATACTTTTCAGTGCCCACAAAAACTAAATAATTGCCTCTCAAGAGGGGGATCTTTTGGCCTTTCTTTTACCACATTCCATATAATATAAAAGAAATTTGGTGTAGTTTTTCCAAATTTTTTCCATTTTTCCTTTTAAAAAAACAAATCCACTCCCAATCTTATTACTGCTGTAAAGACGTATTAACAGTTCAGCAGAAACAGAAAACACTTTGACAGAAATAACTCCTCATTTTTAACTTTCATGTAAATTGACTCATCTTCTGGACATCAAACAGCCTTAATAGACAGTCGATGTTCCTGTAAGCATAGGCTTATCTCCACAGAATATTTTCTTGTGTTCTATTCATCCTCCCTTTGAATAGCTCAAACAGTGGACACATTTCCTTCAGAGACTAATTTACAGGCCTAAATATTTAGTAAACAAATCAGTTGTGGCTTATTAACTATCCTGCGTATTATTTGCACTGTGATAGTTAACAGGGCTTGTTGTGCTAGTCAGCCTGCAGCAATATGAGAGCTGTCCTTTGTTCCCTGAGCCAGGCAGGCTGTGAAGCCTCAGCTTTTCTCTCTGGTGTGGCTGCTGTGCTGGGGGGACGAGGCTGAGCTGCCACAGCTCTGTCCTGCCGTGGTGGAGAGAGAGCTGTTCCTCCTCTGCAGCACCCGGTGCTCTCTGCAGGGATGCTCTGCTGGCTGCACCATCTTTGCAAACAGTGAAGTAATGCTTGGGTAGCTGTGCTGACACTGAGCAGCCTTTCTGGTTTCAGCCACTCTATTGGATTGGTTTCCCCCTAGTATATTGAATTATCTTTTTCTAGTCCCTCTCAGGTTTTTTCTGAAATATTGCTAGGTAACATGCCCATGACTACTAAGTCAAAAATCTTCAAGGTTTTAAATAATTCAAAGATAGATTTCCGGCTAATTTATTGCCTCTTTTGCTTTGGAACCTACTTGACTAATACAACAGATAGTAGCAATCAAAAAGACTCAAGGAATCTTTTAAAACCAAAAATAAAGAGCCAAAAATGTCATTACATTTGAGCAGGAGCAAGTACCTTATAGCACCAATTCTAGTGCCATATTATATAAATGTACTTATCTTAATACTGAAAGAAACATTAAACTTGGAGAAGCTCCGATTTCCATCAGTGTTAGTTACAGGATATGGTGGTCAAATGTAGGTAAATAAATATGACTTTTATTAATAAGTTAATATGAATTTATGAAGAAAAATACTAATGGTTATTAGTGCTATAAAATGAGCCACAGTTTTCAGCAAAAATATTAAAGTTCAAAGTAATTCAATGCATGTTGATTTGTTTGTAGACAGGCTGATGTTTCTTCTACACAGAGATCTGTCCCTTGAAGTGCAAAATTTTTCAATACATCAGAATAAAAAGGCAATGAACAAAAGTAGTTTGGGCTGTCTTCTTTGAAAAACAGGTCCTTAATCCCTTTTTGAGTTTTTAGTTCATGTTTTAGTCAGCAAAACAAACACACTGCTCAATGTTGTAGGCAATGATAACACCAAGGTAAACACAGGAAATGCTTTTATTAATGTGATCTAAGCATTTAATTGCCTTTCTTGTAGTTTAATCTTATCTTTACACATTGAAGCAGTGCATATTGTACATTTCTGATCCTCAAAGGACAGCTATTCATATAGCATTGTAGAATAAGACATTATCACCAGAAACCTGACAGGCCTGTAATGTTGCTTGTCAGCTGAGGGGCTAGGAAGTTTGTTATAATTATGAAGGAGATGTACAAAAGATCATGGCTTGCAAAAGGCAATGTGAATACCATCTCATAATTAAACAGAAGGGGTGAAGTCAACATGTGCCATGAGTGCTGGGTTCTGGTGAGAAATGAAGTGTAAGAATTCAGTAACCCCCAAACCTGAGAGTTCAATCTCCAAGTGATACATTTACAATTAACTTAAAGAAACAAAACTTTAAATTATGAGTGATAAAAGGACTATAAGCTTAATCCACAATTTAGGAGCCATGTTTGTGGTAAACCAATTATCAAAAGCAACAGTTCTCAAGTTCAATTTAAAATTTTTCAGATTACAGCCATGTCTCTGTACTTGTACATGTAGAAGAGCATACATCAAACTGAGATGCTTGTTTGGTTTTTTTAACCAGCTATTTTAGTTTCCTCTCTGAAGGCAAGCAATATAACACCAGGCCTAAATTAAACCCCTCTCTGTTCCAGACCTAAATTATGTTTTACTTGCCTAAATGTGTGTAGGTAGAATTGCACGCAGGCTGGATTTCAGATCTTGTTTTGCTGGTGTTTAGTATGCTCATCTTTTTCTCTTTACAGAGGAACTATATCTCCTAATATGTTTTAGAACTGTGCTTACTTTTTTATTTTTGTGATATCACCATACTAGTGCTTAAATTTCAAATGTCTCACTGGCTGGAGTGAGAGTCTGCCACAGTTACAGAATCCATTCCCTTACCACAGAATCTATCAGGACTTCCTGTCCCTCATATGGTCAATTTACATTAATATGGTCAGCATTTTACTCCACTTTTTCTTTATTTATCTACTCCCATTTCTTCTTTTGGAATGTGCAATAAAGCACTGGATGTTGTACAGAACTCAGGAAAAAAAGACACAGAAATGTGTAGGCTTAAATTTTCACTCTGCCATTAGTCTGTACACATCCCTTGGGATGTGCTGCAGTTTAGGCTGCTAAAGCCAAGAAGCCAGGCTGCACTTCTGCACCCCATATACACTCTCCTAAAATGTCTTGTGTCAATATGCATGGTACTTGTGAATATATTAGGTAACATGAATACAGTTACATGCATATGTCCTGAATTCATATGCCAGTATGCAGAAAAATAGTTAAATAACTAAATAAAATTTCACTCTCCTCTTCAAAATTTGAAATAAAATGTAAGTATTCATTTCAAATATTGTGAGCATATTTGTTTCAAAACACAATGTCTTTACCAATCCTCTAAGCACCATTTTTCAGTCTGCCTTAGAAATACTATTCTGGGCAGCTAAAAAAAAATCTAAAAGAATTTGAATTATGCATGTCTTGGCCTCTTCATCCATAATTTTCACGCAAAGGCAAAATTGTATAGCGCATTTATTTCAGCTTAAATTTGCTACAGGCCAATAGCCTAAATTTAGAGCACTGACAAAGTCTGTTTTAACTGTGTATAACTAATTCATTTGATGTAACAGTAAACTTATATTATCTCAGAACAGGAACATGTCATAGAAATTTCTGGAAAGCTTCTGATGTGTGACACTAAAGTTCAGAGGGAATCTTGTTTTATCCTTTTACTATTTTTAACAAATAATTGAGAATTGGGATGTCCTTTTCCATCTTGAATTTTCCAGGGTTTATTGTGTTTAAAATAAATATTAGCAAGTACAGGAGTATTCTTAAATATTACTCTGTTTCCTTATAGCTGTGGGAGCTGACAATCAGTTTGCTTATGTCTTTTGTAACACCAACAATTTATCATTGTATTTTGGACTATTGCCTAAATTGTGTTCTGCATGATTATATTTTTCCAGCAGATCTGCAGTTGGGCTCTCATTAGCTTTGATAAAGGCAAATGATATAAAAAAATGTGACTTTAGAACCATTAGGCTGGTTCCCCTTGACCTTTCTCAAGGCTAGGAGCCTGCCCTGCTTTTTCTTTTTTCAGATTTATGTGAGCATGGCACCCATTGCTTTTAGTGGAATCACTTCTGATTTACAGAGGTTGAAAGCAGGCTTTAGGGTAGAATAATTGACTTGGTAACAATGTAAAACAATAAGCATCTGCTCTGATCCCTTCTGAGTAGATTTATATATGATAAGAGTGAGCACTTGGGAAAGGTGAAGACAGTATTAATATTATTGTATGTGTTTTTCTGTATGCCTTCTGCTTGGTTTTTGAACTTGAGGGGTCTATTGGGAAATTTCAGAACTCTTATCATTTACTCTAATAATAAATTCGTCAAGACACAGCTCTTGTAATACTTCGTTCTTGGTTTTGATTCAATTATTTTGACATTACTGAAATGAACCTAGAAATGTCTCTCAACTGGGGAATTGAAAGGCAAAAAGAACAACATAATAAAGATGCCATGAAGAAAGCTGTGTGAAGAGCCAAGTCATTCAAGAAACAGACAGGTAGAATGTTTCTCATTTCCTGCTGGCCCATCTAAAATATACTTCAACAAGTGAACCGTGTTTTACCATCAGCGTCTTTCATACAACTACAGCAGTTTTGCTCTGATCAGTGATCCTTTGCTTTTTACTAAGCTGAGAATAAAGAATTTTGAAAATAGGTTGGGGGAAAGGAAAGCTGTGTATTTCTTCAGGGAAAAATCATCTTAAAAACCACTCTATCTTAGAGGATTACTGGAAAGGCCGTCTGCTTTTACCTGCATTTCATGCCATTCAGTGGAATGTAAAGAAATTACATTGGAATGAAATAGGGATGACAAAAGAGTTAAAGGGAGGTCAGGATGTTTGGTCCCTTCTGAATGTGGCAGTGAAAAGCTTTGTATAACCTTTCACATGATTAATAGAATTAAGTTGTATTAATGCCACTGTTAAGTACCAGTTCCTTGTAGTCTGCTATTTTACATCACACCCTTAGTTCAAATCCAAAATACATTAATTTAACAGACAGATGATGCCCAGGGGAATTACTTTGCATAACAAAATAATTATCAGTATTTGTTCCATCTCAGTAGAGAACTCTGAAGCTTTTGCTAATGATCTGAACAACTGACTCCATATTTAGATATTTAGATTGTGTTCTAATTTTATTGTGCATGGTCCATTGCAGCTTGGCTTCTTGGAGGAAGGAAAATCTGCTCTAGCTCATCTATATTTCCTATCTTTAGACTGTTGCATGATAATGGAAAGCTGGTACTCAATTCCGATATTGCACTGTAAATACGTCATGGGCTTTTCTTACGTTAGTGACAGAATTGCTTGCAGCAGGTTTGCTTTAGATTATTTGCCTGTGTTTTCAGCTGTCTTATATTGGCTTTATTAGTTGCTTATGAAAACAGGCCTGGACTGCTTTGGGCATGGCGACTGCACTCCTGGGCATGCTGTCTTTCTTGATGAGAAATTCTGCTGCCGTGGGATTTTCCATTTGACAATTAATAACCAAGATTTCTGAGAATTTTGCAGTGTGATCCATGTATCTGTGGCCATAGTTTAGGTGAAATCTGGAAGTCTTGGAGCTGTCTGGTTTGTGCTCAGGTGCCTTCTGCTGTCCATGGAGCACAACCAGTGTCCTGTGAGCAGGGCTGACACAGAGCAGCTGCTGTGCTGTGCTGGGGGCTCCTCCTGGCCGTACCCAAGCTGGGTGTGCAGCTCTGCCACAGCTCAAACTCACCACCTTCACTGAAATATACCCCATAGTGCATGAAAATGAATTTCCCTGGGGCATCTTGAGTTAGTTTGTAAACATCAGTTTGGGTTCTAATGTTTTTTTGAAGTGCATATCTCACTTATAAAAGCTGGTGACTTCTTGGATCCTGTGAATTATTTGTATTGGAAAAAAGACAGCTCTTCTCAGGTTTGCTGTTATACTTAAATTAGGGTATCCAATATAAATATTCTTTGCCTGCAGATAAATGATTTTTTAAATAAATCAGCATACTTATAGTTTTTCAAATGAATTAAGAAAATATTGACAAAAACTTAAGATTTTTTACTGACCTGACTGTACTTCTCAGGTAAGTTAGCCAGGGAAATAAATATGTTTGAAAATCAACTGTAATTGAAAAGACAGTACTGACAGGAGTCTGTAGCATGGTGAAAATAACAAAATTAGGAAAAAAAACTACGTCCACGGAGAAAAATGATTCCAATTGCAAACCTGTTGTGTACCACTCAGTATATCTTGGCACGGTTGTCAAGCTCTTTAGTGGTGGTTATTTTGGTTGCTTTTTAATTTTTTTCAGCAGTGTTTAAGCTCTGAGCACTCAAATAGATTTCTCTGTTCTATTCATGCCATCTCTGTATCAGGTTAAGGTCACTTCAAAGACAGCCCCAGGGACCTTGCACTGTGGCTTTGTGCTAATAAAGATCACCTATTGAAAAACAGGGGAGTTGGTGCTTGGATGTGCCAGTCTGTGGTTTGACAAATATTTACTCAGAAGTGTGAATCAAAACAATACATGAAATCTGAGCTTTCATTTCTTTTGGGATTGGCTTCCTGTCTTATTTTGGAAAACTCCATTAAAGGCTTTTCTTCCATGGGATACCCTGATGATACAGTGGATAAGTCAGATCTGAGTGTGCATCTAAGAACTGGAAAAAATTATTCTGGCTGGCAGCTGAGAATTGTAAGAGTGATAGTGAGATATGGTTGGTGTCACAGCAAACCTACAGATGATCTGCAGCAAATGGAAATGAGCTGGTGGTGGGAGCTGCTGTTTGATCACATGGCTGTGGTGAGAGGTGCCTTTCCCTGCTCAGCACTGTGTGGGGTATGGAGGCCACAGGAATCCCTGTCTGGATAGGAGAGATCTCCAATGATTTCAGATGGGACAAGACCTTTGCATCTCTCACCCAATAAAGGGCAGGTGCCCATGGCCCTGCAGCTGGGACCCTGAACACTGCTAGGTGTGTCCTGTGTTACATCAATGAGTGAGTGCAGTTACGTATTTTAGACTTGGCCAGTTTCTGGAAAAGCAGCTTAATTCCATATAACTTTATATTTGTTTCTATTAATAATTTAATAGTGGTTCTTATTATTTTTCAAATTAAATACAAATAAAGAGGTTTAACTTGTTAAAGCTGGTTTGTGTGAACCATCTATCAAGGTTCTATCAAATCTGTGTAATTTCATAGATAACATCTGACCCAAAGCTGTGCAAATTTAAAATAACTGGAGACTTTTTTTGTATTCTGCTTTGCACTCTCAATCACATTCTTCCTCCATGTTATACTTGAAAAACATTAGGATGTATAGAATCAGAAAGATAAAGTATATTCCTTGACAGGTGCACAATTATTTTATGCAGGATAGTTGTGTGTGTGCATGTGTGGTGTAACTTTTTTCTCACTAAAGTAATTGCAGACAACACTAAAGTCTATAAATTATTCCAAAGCCAAATCCTGTTGTAAACAAGCTCATAAGAAGTTAGGAGCTTCTTAGATTATTTCTGTCCTTAGATGTTTAGCATAATGACTTGTTTCCAATGAACCATTACTTGTGCCTCTGGAGTTCCCATAGAGGAAATTAAGCATTAAATTTTAAGTGGTTTTTTTTATTTTTTTATTTTCCACCTGCCAACCTAATTGCAATTTTCAAAGTTTGCTTCCAGTGACAATGGAAATGTACAATAAAATAGAAAAATAGTTAAAATTCATAAAACTAAGGGTCATAACAGCAAGCAGGAGTGGCTGGAACTGAAGCAGTTATGACTGAAACCCAGAGCCTGTGGCATGACAGGACTGTAGTTTGGCTGAGCCTGTTGCTTGAATGTGCATTATGTTTTCCCTGGTATATAGGTCAATTAGGATTTGGCTTATCTTTTACACTTACATGGTTATTTTTCAGGTAACACTGTTCTATACAAATTATTCCAATTTTTATTTGTTTCTTGTAACTTTTGAGCCTGAACTGCTATATTAATATGTTTTACTCCACAAGCTCTGTGTACTACTGCAGGTCTATAATTTGTAATGGTTGAGTTTGTCAATTCTCATGATCTGTTACAAAGAGAATCACTTTGTTCTTTGAAATGAAGGATAAACTCATTCTTGCTCCACCACAGTGTGGTGTCATGGTAAAATTTTATGCTGGATATTTTAAGCAAGACACTGAGGTTTATTAGGGTACTTTGTTTTGCTTGGGTCTAGAGGATAGGCAAGATGAAGCAGAGATAAACAGTTCCAAGTTCTGCTGTCTGCTATTGGATTCTGTCTTGTAAGAATGTATTTTGGTAGAAGGCATACTTCTAATAGTCATTTCACATGCAACATTGGACAGAACACCAGCAATCCTGTTTATCTCCCTTCAGATTCATGGGGTGCTTTGTAGATGATGGGTGATCCTCAGAACAGCTCTGTAAAACATAGAATCACAGGTACTGTTAGTCAAATATCAGGTGGAAATGATGGCTTTGGGGTGTCTGGTGCTGCAGCAGACTGTTTTCCATTTAAAGCAGATTGTGCTTGTGGAGTTTTGCTTTCTATGAAGTTGTGTGTGTTTTTTCCTCTTCAAGGAAGTAGTGGTTTTCCATGGATTTTGATTGGTCTCTTAAGACCCGGATGCACTGGAAAAAAGAAAAACCTGAAAAGTTCAATATAATAACGGGAAACAAATAATCCAAATTTTCTCCTGTAAATTCTGAGGATGGAATATATTTGAGGCCACTCAGGGGTGTATAGAAAAGAAGTGTCCTTTAAAATCCAATTTTAAAATACTCAGTTTTTTCCCCCTTTTCAATAAGTCAGCATTATTCCAAGCAATCTCTGTGCTCCAGGCAGTAGGGTGTAATCTGTCTCTCCAGATACATCTCCCAGTTCCCATCCAGGCCTGCTCTGGTGGGGGTGCAAGCACTGCTGGGGACTGGGCCATGAGGCTTAGTGAATGGAGAAATGCTCCAGGGAAAGGGACAGGGACTCACTCTGTGTGTCCAGGGCTTTGTGAGACTGCTTGAGATCCTCTTCAACCTTAACACAGCCCAGGGCTCTCTTCTGAGCCTTGCTTTGTTTCCTCCTGCATTAGGTACTGCAGAGATAATTAAACAACAGTAAATTCATCTGAATGTATTATGGAATTAATTGGCCTGTTTATAAAATAATTTTGCCAATTCTGTCCTGTTGCCCAAATTTCTGAAGGGTTTAGCAAACCTGCAGTTTAAGTGAACTATGTTCACATTGAAGGTGTTAATTTTAATATGCATGTCATGTTTGAAAGTGTCAGCAGAAAAGACTGAATGATACTTGTTGCGTATAAATGTGAAGTACATAATTGCTCCAGCTGACATGTATGAATGCACTTTCATTATCGTGTCAAGAGGACACTTTGTGCTTGCAAATGAGCAGTGTTTGGGGTTGGCAATAAAACGGGAAGCACTTGCTTAAATAAAGTTTATTACAGCTTTTAAGAAAAATGTAATTATGAAGTGTTCATACTGAATTAGAAAACTGGTTTTGGAGTGTTAACTTTAATATGAAATGGAGTTATGGTTTAAAGGGGAAGAGTGCACGGTGCTGAGGGTTTACTAAAGTGAGCCAAATATAAATGTGAAATGATGCTATTTTTTTTGCATGGCCACACAATATTCAGTGGGTATGTGAGCTGGCTTCACAAAATAATGAGTGACTGACAACCTCCTGCATTTTCTTAAATCAGTTTGCTTAATTTGGTGACCACAAGTGGAAAATACATGTATAAATGTAGAGATTCAATCTGAGAATCCAACGTAAAGGGTCTAGTGTTTTGTTAAAACTAGAAAACTAGCCAATACCTATAACCTTCACCAAAAAAATTAATATCACAAATCACCAAAACCATGTTCATTGGATAAGGATGAAAATCAGTAACATTAAGAGTTTTGTTCAGTATCCAACCACCTTATCTTACAGGGAAGCTCTGCAGGGAAGGTAAGGCAAGGACTGTTATGTTGTGATGCTTATTAGAAGTTATTTAGAAACTTCTTATATTTACTAGTACTGTTGGACCTCTGGCATGTTGTGTTGCTCTGTAGATATGACACATTACAGAGGACTAAATATGGATTTCTATGTCTAACATAATCAAAAAAATTTGGGTTCTAAGCATAGCTTTCTAGCTTGCATATGAAAAACTTCTCCAAAACTGCTGTAAATTCCAGGAAGCAGAGGTGTTACTCAAATTTATGAGCTGCTGACTACCAGCCACATGCCTGGTGTGTTTATTATGCAGAACTCCTGAGTTAGGTATGATTCTGACCTGTGTGTTGCTCTGGCTTTAAATCAAGGACTGTTGAATTATGGCTTGTAAACTCTGGAGAAGCACTGGATTGCACAATCCCCTGTGCAATCTGAAACGTCAGCCCTGCTGTGAGCTGGGCACTGCAGAGAAATGCAGGATATGCAGGAAGTAGGAGAGGTTGTGGAGGGTGTCGTCTCAGATGATGGTGAACATTAGCAGCAGCAGCTGGCAGGAGTTGGAGATGCATCCATCCAGGGGCTGGAGGCAAAGTTTAGCCTGGGAAACTGGAAAATTTATTGAATCCTCACCTCCACAAGACAGTGTCTGCCAGCAAGGTTGTGTGGAGCCTCTATTATCCACTGAAAGCTGAAGCCCTGAGAGAGTGAGATGGAAGTGGTGTTGTTCACTGTGATAATTCCTCCTTGTATGTGCTTTTGCACACCCCTGTGCTGCAGGCGTGAATCTGACCCACATGGCATTCAGGAGCTCATAGGAACTTGTTAATGTCTTTTGTGATTGTTCAGTATTTCTAGTGGTCTGCAAAGATAAGCTATTACTCTTACAGAATGTTTCCTACATAAATGTCCCAATTCCATGTTTTCCTTTGTTCTTTAGGAGATCTTTCAAAAACTCCATCTGTGCTGCTGTGTTTAAAAGAACAGTGATTGTCTCAGCAGTGAGGGAGATTTTGCAGAAAGGAAGTAATAATTGCACTCATATGAAAGCTTTGCTGTCCATCAACAGAGAGTCCAGATGTGTTTCCCTGCAGCTCCTGTTTTGTTTGCATTTACAAATAGTGTGAATTTAGTATATCTCCACTTGACTACAAATGCATTTCTGTTATTTATTTTCTCTCTATTTCTTAGGAAATAAAATAAAGACACTTTAAGTCTTTCCTCCTTTTGGACAGGAACTTCTCAATGAAATCTCGTGTGTGGTCCCCAGCTTCCCTTGAATGTTCTCTCTCTAAAGGTTTTGATTACCTTTTGGAGGGCTAGAGATGCTCATGTAAGTCTGTTCTGGCAAACCTTAAGCCTGCAAAGTGACACTTGTAGCATAAGTGCTGCCATTCAGTGAAGATTCTCATAAAAGAAGATTACTTGTGGTGTCCCTGAAACTGTGTATCTTCCAATAGCTTCAAACGTGGGCTCTGAGGGGTTGTTGAGAGGTGAGACACTGCTTGTAGGTGTCTGGGATCACCCTCTGGATTTCAAGCTGTTAAACAAACAATGGAAAATTCTGATTCCTCTCTCTTTGTCTGCTGTTAATTTCTGGAATGCCAAACCATTATTCTCTAGTGAGAGCTGATTGTTCCACATCAGGAAAAAATGGTTTAAAATTACTTAAAAATTATTATGCTTTTTTTTTTCTTTTGTATTTAATTAGTTGTGCAACCACAGAAACACAATCCTCTCATACATTTAGTTTTATTTCCCTGGTTGAATCAATCACTAGCTGCAGAGATGGAAAATACAATAATCCCCTTAATGGAAGTTGGTGTTTATTGTTAAACATGTAATATTTTCCAAGATTGTGTATTAGATATGTAACTTATACAGGTTGAAGCACAATTGTGTAGCACTGGAGCTCTCTATCCATTCTTAACTTGCATGGTATATGTGCAGTGCTTTGTCCTTGACATCTGAGATGCTATTTAAACTCTGGGCTTTAAGCATAGTAATGAGAAGTAAAGATAGACCCACACTTAGTTCTCAGTACTATTGGTATTTTTAGATTAGATAGCACTTCTGGAAACTACAAGGATTTGTGTGCATTGCCAACCATTCCATGTTAATTTAAATCAAAATAAGAGACAGTAGAATGGGCCTCTATTGGTGCAATGATACCAGGTGTGTTATCATAAGAAGAATTGTTAAAAAAAAAACAACAAGCTATTGACCTTCTAATGTTCCTTCAGTCTGAAAGAAAAGCTGTCCCCACCAAGATATTGCACTGTTTACAGGAAAGATTGAAGACTACTTGGAAATATAATAGTTATGGAGAAAGAATGGCTGCAACACTAGGTATTAACTTAATGCTTGTTTGTGTGCTTAATTATTTCATTATTAACCCCTACTGTGCACTTGAAAGAGTGAGAGGTTCATGGATAGAAGCTTTCACTTCCCACTAATGAAGAAAGATTATTTGTTCTCAAAATGTAGGCAGTTTTCTGCACATAGACTTGTACAGAAAAGGGAAGATCTCACATGCAATTCTCCACTAGCAGAAAAGGGAGAGGGGAAATGAGTATTTTGCTTTGGGATGGAAGAAACTGGAAGGACAAAATCTCTATAGATGTGTAAATAATCTGTTTTAGTTGCAAGAACAAAATAGGAAAGCCTGACTGAATTGTAAACATAACTAAATTCTAGCTGGTAGGCTGTATGGATTTATTTACAAATTGTTCAGAGGTTTGTAATTGATCCAGAGTGGCTCAATGCTTTATTATTTTAAACGGTTTTTGTAACTTGTTTTAATAAGTGTTGTCCTGGAAAAAGCAGATCTGAAAACATCAGTCATAACACAGCTTTTTTCAAAGTTACATGTGTGTTAAGGTCGTTTAAAGGTAAATTAGCACATCCCTATGGAAAGGATGATTAAAAATGATTAAAATGAAAATGGAACAAGTCATGTCCAAACAAGACTGCTTTGAGAAGGGACCCAGCTAGTTGCTATAGCTTCTTCCAAATTCCACACAGAATGAGAGCACCATCATTTCATAGCTGTAGTATTGGTCCTGGTCATTTTACCATCAGTAACTGGTGTCCAGTACCACTGCACAGTTAGTGCAGAAGGGGATCTCTTGCTTTCTAAAATGGGTGACAGGTGTGGAATTATTATTTTCCTGTGCATTTTATTGTTTGGGGAGGGGAGTTCATTTGTGGAGGTTTTTATGATTTTCTTAATTTTTTAAAATTCTTATTACTCAGGTATTTTGATTAGTTTTATTTGGCTGCAAATGGAGGAAATAAAGCATGCCAGATTTCTATTCCATCAAGAATATAGAACTGTATAATTATCATTTCAGTTTTGCACTACCACCTCCTCTCCTCCATTCAGGAAGCTTCTGATTTTGAAAGTGTCAAATCTTAGAAGAAGATGATTATGAAAAATTCTGAACTGGCCAAAAAACTGAAGAAATACTTTAATTCCATATATTGATTCTAATGTTCTTCTGGTCAGATTTTTCATAGTTTATCCATAACCCCACTTAGCCTTGACCATCAGTTCTGATATTGCACCACTGGCCGATGTCAGCATCAATGAAACATTGTAATAGTGGTCAGTGGAATTGATCTTTTGAATCTGGACAGAGTGAAGGAACAATGTGGGTTGAGCTATGGTTATTGAGGTCAGAAAAAAGAAGTTAAGGAAGAGGTATTAGAGTGTGCTTCAGTAACTGAGCCAAAAACAAAAGAGAAAAAGAGAAAAGCAATTGTTTCCAGATGTCAGCATTCAGGAAAAGGGAAGCCAAAAGAAAGCAGGTCAGCATGTTTGGGGGATGGAGGTAAACAGGGGTTTTTCAGTATCGATTTTGGTGTATAAGATGTTACCAGTCATGAGGCTGATGTGGCAAGCAGGTGATAATAGAGAAGTACAAGACTGAATAGGACAGGCACAATGTAGAAAATCATTACATTATTCACTTAAAACCATCACTACATAGTGGCTGCTGGGCAAATTTCCTTTGTTCTGTGCTGCCTGTCTAAAGCTGATCCATCTTGTTTTTAAAGTGCACTTGCCTCCTTTGTTATCACCATATTGGCATAATGTGTGTTGTAAAGTGACATTAGTGACAGAACTGCCAAATCAGGGAGTTTTCTATTTTAAAATATGCATCTGATATATAAAGAAAGTATGGCAAATGTTAGGTTCCTTTCTGATTGGGATTTCTGGGACAAAACGTGATTTTGCTATTAAACACCAATTGATCAAAGTAAACCAATTTTTTTTAAAGTGCATTGAAATTCTGTCAAATTCCAGGTGGTGAATTAGAATCTGAATTAATCTGAATTAGAAAACAATAGGTCATATTTTTGTTCTTTTGTTTATTTATATACAGAAAAGATGTCCTCTGACTTCTAAATGCTTTCCTAACATGTGACATTTGAGTTGCTTACCTTTTCTCTGCTGACCTATTTAAAATGATGAGTTAAATTTGGTATATTGTGGGTTTTATTTCTAATTAGCTGGGATGTAATCACTCCTTGAACAAATCTCATCAAATGACTTGGGACTGAGTTGCATTTAGCTTGAACAAACAGAATAAATCTGTGTCTCTGATTTCATTCATTCATTTTGATCATCCCATTTACCTGAATTCAGTGCCAGTTTCACATATTGCAATATTCTTTAATTTCTCAGTGAAAGGCTGCTCAGCTCAAGTGTGATGGAAAATAAAGCACTGAAGTCTGAAATAGACATGGGTGGGAATTCTAAACCTGTTCACCCCTGAAGTTTCTGGGTTAGAAAAACACTTGAACTGGGTTGAGTCACCAGCAGGGATCCCAAACTGTTACTGCAGTGTCTGCTCAAGTGGGAGTGAGGTCTCTGGCACTTCACAGAGTGTCAGTCTGATGTGTACGGAGGGAGCTGTAGTCAGTCCTTCCAGGAGAAATCTTTCATTCCCAGTGTCTCCTGGCCAGCCAGTCAATATCCACTCTGGGCAGCCAGAGCCAGGCAGTTGTTTGTAACCACAGCAGTGCCTCTAACTGAGCACCAGACCCCAAAGGAGCAGCATCAGGGACTTGGTTCATCCAGAACCGTATGTGATGGCACACAAGAGCACAAACCTGTTAATGCCTCTGCTCAGCACTGTGGAAATACTGCCCCACTGTACGTATTTGTCTTAAGAGCACTTAGAAATTCCAGCTGTACAATAATGTGTGTCTGTTCTAAGACTTTTGTGTGTGAGACTGCTTTGTCCTCACCAAATGAATGAACAATTATGGTCTCCAAAGACGATTTAGAGAGAGATACAATATTAGATGAGATTGGAAATAATATATTGGTAGTGAAGGATATTGAATTACTCAGGTTGACTCCCGGAGTGTACTCCTGCATTTCTGCATAATGATTTTGGCCATTATAATGAAATAGTATATTAAGGGAATAAAAGATTGTCAATAAGATATTTAAGCTTCCACTACTGAATGTAAAATACTTACATTTTACCATTTAATAGCAACTAAGATGTCTCACCTTATCAAACTGCAATAGCTTAGGAGAAAAACTGTTCCTTCAGTGTTGTATACCAGCCCTAAGGTGAAGGTAGGGTTAAATTTCACTGTCTAATGCACATTTGTTCTCATCGTAAAGCTAATCTTGTAATTTCTCACAAGACTGGCAATCTTGGGAGAAATGAGCTAGTACTGAGGTTAAATTACCTCTTACCCTAAAGGAGGCAAAGGATATTCTTGGATGAATGGCTCAGCATGATACACATTATAGATAACTAAGGTGTTGCATAATGCAAGTCTTGGCTTTTGGCTGTAGAAAGAGCTTTAGGCCTGTTTTTAGTAGCATATCTGTCTGAAAAATAATTCAAGGATTTTTTGGAATAATTCAGTTTTACTGAAAGCCTTTAAAATTGTACTATCTCATTTTGTATTGTCTGTTGACTACTGATCTCAGAGTTTTCAGTATTGGCTGGAGCTATTAACGCAGTCACTTTCTGGCAGAAAAATGTACAGCGCTGACTTTTTTGATGAAATGTGCAGGATACTGGAACTTAAGTAATGTGTGTTTTTTTAATGTACATGACTATAAACACCTTTTTCTCAGCATAGCAATGGGGCTAAGATTTTTAAGGCCTTTTTGTCAATGCTTAAAGACAAGAAACTGTAATATTTTCAGCACTCACTTTAATATTAATTATTGAAATGAATTAATCTCAGATGTAGATATAGCCTACACATTTGTTCAGAACAAATTTTGCAATCTGGTTTTGATTGTTTCCTGACAACACCAATTCTTCTTTTCTGCAACAGACTAAATTATAATAAAATATAGAGCCATAGAAGGGGTTGAAAAATAATTGTGGAATAACTTATTTAATGCTGGTTACAATTACTTTTATCTCATAATAAATTATTTTTCATAATTTTCACCTGTTCTACATGAGAGCAACAAGAAATGGCAAGCTCAGCAGAAAGTAAGGAAATTACAATTGTATGAGTGATTATTAAAAGTGTCAAGAAAGGGAAGTATTTAGAGAAAAAGTCTGGACTGTAAGAAACTAAATAGTTCAAATAGTCCAGTGTTTCTTGAGTGTGCAATATCCCTTCATTTGTCATTAGTGCAGAGTTAAGGAGAGAGATTCACTTTACTCAGTGCTCTTTGACATATCTGTGAAAATTGAACAAATTCAGCACATTTTTTGGACATGTTTTGATTGGAGGTTGAAAACATGGCACCCAAAATAGCAGAGAATTTAACAGAGAGGCAAGACAACTGGGGAAGGTAACCAGTGAAATTATAACTTCATAGAATGGACTGTAGCTGACAACAAGGTCTTATGTTCTTGGCAGTCACAGATATGAACAACTTCTGTAGGAATGTATAGAAGCTTTCAATAAAAATAATGGTTTCTATAAATAAAGGAGCTGAGATATATTCAAAAATATTATGAATTGGAAGGGACTCACAAAGGATCCTCAGAGCTCAACTCTAAATCTGTTGAGTTTGATTTTAATCTCTTGGTTAGTTCTGAATCCCTTCTGGATTATCCTTAACTGCAGATATATATTAAAGTTGATGCTGATCTATGGTTTTATGTTGATATGAAACTTTGATACTTCTTGAGAAGCCGTAGAAAAACAAGTCCATTTCAGTATGTAGTACTGAGATGAATTTTGTGACTAGTAGCAGCCCATATAAAATTTAGAAATTAATTTTTTTTTGTTAAGAAAAAAATAATTATAATGGTACTGAAATGACAGCAAATTCAGTGAAGACAATAAATAGATATTTGTGTGTGTGCACCTTACAGTTACCCAGAAAAGAAGACAGAATAACTTATTTTAGACAAGAGAAAAGCTGTCAGTATACATCTTCAGTGGCAGAAAAATATGTCTTTAACAGAAGAATAACCATTCAGCATATGAAGAATATAGAAGGCAAAATACAAAGAGAGAGGAAGGGGAGAAAGCAGAAGTTTTCTGCCCTAAATCCCTCAGTGATCCCCATTCCCACTGAGGGGAGAAAGGGAGGGGGCGAAGGGAAGGTGAGGGTCAGCCCCAAGTGCATGATTTCCTTCTTGGTACCTACTGAATGAAACTGACAGACTTTCCTACGTGATTTATTTTGAAAGAATCTGCTTATTAAGAGTAACTACTAACAATAGTTATATTTACAATATAATTTACAATAGTAAATATTAGCACAAGTTCCACTCCAAGATACAAAATATCATTAAAGTTCTGAGATAGACTCATTAGCACCTGATTTTCCAATTGTATTCTGAGACTGAAATAGACTGAGCTTGGACTTACAGTCCTTTTTGATTGTATTTTTAAAATATTTTATTTTAATGAGTGGTCTTACTTTCTGTATAGGGAGAGGCTGGCTTCTGTGGCATCTGTTATGGAGTGAAACTATGAATTTCAAACATCACTTCATGCATATGTGTGCTGAGTGAGGTAAAGAATACCTTCAAATTACTTTCTTAATTGCTGTATTTAGGCGCTCAAAGAAATGGCTGAAGAATGAATTCTTGATAATATTTGGACAAAGATAAACAGATAAAGGTGATAAAGATAAACAGTTAAAAGGTAATAATAACAATGATCAGGAAAGTTCAAGAAAATTTTGTCCTCAAGAAGAATAGGTTTTATGGAGATGCTGGCATCATTATTCTTATTCTGAGAGTTGTCTTTGTCATTGTGTACTGTTAATATGAGTAAGGGAAAACTCCTTCAGTAGCATGTCCATCTGTGCTGTGTCTGTTTTCTGAAGAAGTGGGTATGTGAAAATCAACCTTCTCAAATGAGGAATCAGTTTCATACTATTGCCATTTTTTCTCCTCCAGTTTTTGATAACTTCAGGGATGTTTCTGATTTCTGCCACCTGCAGTAGCAGAACTGGCAGCAAAGAGAAGTGCCAGGGACCCTCATCACAATGTTCATGTCTTCAGACATGAGAAGGACCATTAAATTTAGAACTCCTCCACACCCGCTTTAGATGTGTCACCTCTTGAACTGCCTGATATGGTGATTGCATGGGCAATTCAAAAATAGCTGCCCTACCCTGCAACCCCATTTCCAGAGGAGCCATGTTTTCAGAACAGTTTCACTTACTCTCTGCAAATCTCTGCCTTGCTCTCTAATTTAAAAAGATATTCTTTGTGTCTGCCACCTCCCTGCTAAATGTAGATTGTGTGTCAGGGGGCTGACACACAAAAGGCCTCAATCTCCTAAGAAGCTGCCACCAGAACACCTAATAGACTGTCAGTTTGAATGTTTAAATGAGACACAGCAAGGGAAGGAATAATGCTTTTAACAAAAGAGTGGTGGGTAGACTAGGAAAAAAAAGCTCAGCTCCACTGACAAGGTGACTGGAAATGTAGTACTTGCAGTGGAAGGGAGATATTGATGAAAGTAACAGGTGAAAAATGGTGCTCAAACTTGGGCTGCTAAGGGGAAATAGAGCAAGCATTTATGGCTGTAGAGAGAAGCAGGTAAGGAGTCAGGATAGGACTAGAAGATTGGCTCCTTTGTAGGATGCTGTGCTGCCATCTCCCTCTGTGACAAGTGGTACTTTCAAGCTACATCTCTGTATGTAATACAGATTTGGGCATGACTGAGCCCTGAAAATTAGTGTTTGTACATCCTGTTTGTTTTAAACCATTTCAGGGAGCTACATCTTTGAAACTATGCGTGACATTATTTAGCTTAGGGATTAAGAACTGAATTCCTGCATGTCAGCAGCATCTCAAATTGCCACGCTCACAAAGGGAATGTGGAAGGACAGAAATTGCAGGAGTTTTGCTCTGTGTTGTGCAAGTGATGTGTTTGAACACTGCCACTATGAAAACACATTTACTTTGGCACACACTAACCAAAGACTCTTCTGCTTTCTTCAAGAAAGGTGGAAAGAAGAGCTCTGCTCCCTCCTGTGACAGTAAAATAACTTTCTGGTGTTTGGATTTATTCTGTGATGGTCTTGCATGGAAATATGTCTGTCTTTTGAGTGTCTGTCTTTTTGAGCGATGCAAAAAAGAAGTTATTACAAGTCAGTCACTGTCTCTTTCTCCTTAGTCCTGACTGCTGGATCCACTCATGCCTTTGGCTACCTGTTTTGCCAATAATTTTCCAGTTAACAGGTGGCAAGGCCCATGTTGCGGGATGTTATTAAATGGTTTTCCAGATGGCTGTAATATTGTATCTTTAAATAAAAGTACACAAGCTTAGTGGCAGCATCTTATTTATGGAATGCTTTTGGCTCCTGAACTGCTTGTTGAAATTGTTGTGAGCCATTTGGTCACTGGGAAGTAATTGTGTATTACTGTAGACAACAAGCTGTTTGCATTAATTAGCAATCAGAGCATATTGCCAAATGGGGAATAACATGTCTTTGACATCTCTGCAGATCCTGGTAAGTGAGGCGGTGCAGACCCATGGATTGTCCTTTGCTACATGTTTATAGTGTGAACTTCCAGTCCATCTGCCCATACAGCCATCTGCAAAAACACCAGGGACACAGCTGGGAGAAATAAAAGCTAAGGTACAAGGAACAGCATGTGAAAGTACAAAGAGTTTGTAAAATGTCATTGTTTTTTGCAGAAAAAGTAACTTTTGTGATCATTTCATGTGGCTTCCAAACATGGGAAGTGGTGAATGTTGTCTTGGTCACATGTGCCATTTTCACCAGCTAAGGCAGAGTTGTAGTAAATTGATCAGAGGTGCCTTGAACCAGCCTTAGGAGGCACAGTACAGTGTGACAGAGGGACAACCTTCTGCACACAGCTCAGGAATCCTCCTTGGATGAGGCCATGGGTGCGCCAGATCTCATGAATTAAACTCAGAAAGAATTCTGGCCGTTCTCTGTCTCTCCCACTGCACTTTTGATGGCATAGACAGGTACATTTGGATGTAGAAGGTGCCCTTGGCTGAACAGCTGGGTACGATATGCTTTTATCCTTTTTTGCAGGGTTTTGGGGGTTTTGTTAAAAATAGTTGAAATATCATGAAAATATGGCAATAACTTCAAGAGACCAGGAACTTTGTTCCAAGTGAAAAAATAAGGGTGGCAATAAAAAGGATATTTCTATAGAATTGACACTAAAAGTAACATTGGGGGGGATTTTCCCCTTTTAGCCAGTCAACTTGAATCTTCTCTTGAAAAATAATATACAGTATCAATTGCATCCTAAATAGCAATTGTGATATGCACTAAGAAAATCTTGAGATTCATAGGATTTCCTGTGTAGCATTGTTTTTATTCCTCAAGGCTTTTTGAAAATGTTTTCCTTAGTGGGAAAATTCCATGTAAAAAATTAGGAATAAAGAACTCAGAATAGTCTGGACCCAGAGGAAGAAACATTCATAGGGGGAGTATGAACTGTGGGTTTTAAATTTTAGAACTCTGGCTCTTCATATTCCTCCTTGCTTGGAAGTCATAGCTGGATTTTTGATGAACTCTGAAGTGTTTTTTGACAAAAGTGATCAAGAAAAACTAACTTTTTCAGGATTTTTTTTTTTTTTTTAGGAAAAAATTAACTGCATGCTGCATATATGTGTATTTTAAAATTAAATTAATTTTATAGTCATAAGGTGGTTTTAAGAATTACCTTCCTGGACCTAAAATAATATGTGCATGTGTCTCTGAAAACTCTCGTGCTGCTGTAGTGGATTGGCATCATTTTCTCTCTTTGTTTTGTAGTGCAAGTGATAAAACCAGTTTTGACTCCAGTGTGCAGATTTGTACCCCCTGAGCTAGGAAATGTGGATGTTTGAAATCCAGCAGCAATTCCTGCCTCTCTTGTGTTATGTAGAGAGCAAAGGCACAGTGGGAGAGAGGAAGGAAAGATACATTCAGGTACAGGTCAGTGCTTTGCATTTTGACTTTTTTTGCAGGAATGCTTGTTCCGGGAAATGCATTTTTTCACTTATCCTGTGCATAAGAATTAGAGATGTTTGCTACTAAAATGCCAGGTTCTCTGAGTTATTAAGCACAGTATAATGAACCCATTGCAGAAAATAACTAGAATGTGATCTATGTCTGCAGAGGAAGGTAAGGAGCAAAACACATTAAAAAATAAATTAATGTAATGCAAAATAACCTTAGTTCCACTGCACAGAAATTTATAATTGCACTGATCTTGTTAAGCTGCTCTTCCAGAAGATGCTGCACATTCTGTGCAGAAGTGCAGTATGATGATGAGTGTCATTCAGAATTAGGGTCTTTCATATTCAGAGTGTTTGGCATGTACAGGTAGAGATATTTCAATGAAGCAAGATATCATCTAGACAGGAACTCTTAACAAACAATTCCCACCAGGGGCTTGGGGATGTAGTTTTCTGCTGCTTCTAGGTTCTGGCTGTTTTGTGTAATTTTTTCTTCTCTAAGATGTATTGCTTTTTGCTTACTTTCGAAAGGCAGTGCATTGACATAATCTTTTAGGATCTCATTCACAGCTCCAGGGTTACACTGGAGGTCAGGGCTGCATTCTCAGCTCTTGGTGGCTTGATATGAATAAATTGATTTTGAAATAACTAAATAAATTTCTGTGATAGAATATGCAAAGATAAAGCATTTTCACTAAAGGGTTCAAAGCTAGCATAATTGGCCAATAAATAAATAAAAATCTCTTTGCTGTCTTTCAGAATAGCATCTTTCACACAATGTTTTTCACAGCTGCAGAGTTCACTGGCCTTAGCCACGTGTGACTCTAGTTACCCAACTGACACTTGTGACTCCTTCTTGGAGTTTCCAGGGGAAGCTGATGTCCTGTGTGCTCCCTAAGGAAAATGTAACTGTGAGCAGAGGAACAGTGTATGGTGATGGAGATCATCTGAGGGGACTTTGTGCCAACAGTGCACACACTTGAGAGAAGGTCATGGGCTCAGGTAACTCTCTTGCCTGTGCAGGGAGAGGTACAAAGCCCTGTGTAAGCCTTGGAGTGAAAACAGGTTGGATAAGTGTGTGAGAGGCAGCTGAGCAGCTCCTCACTGCAGGGGCTGCAGAATGAGAGCAGGAGCTGCAAGTGGAGGGCACAAAGGGAGGGAACTGGAATGGGCACATGGCTGACATTGACCTCAGCCCTGGCTGGGCTGTTGTGTTTGCAGGAGCTGGAGCAGTGGCAGCCTGGCCTTGGGTGGGAAGCAGCACTGGGACATTTGTGTGCACATTTGGATCAGTCCTGCCCTGGCACTGCAGACACTCCTCATGGGAACAGGCTGGATTGAGAGTGCCGTGGTGCCCAGGCAAGAGATCCTCCATCTGGGGATTGATGAGAATGGGTTTGGGGATTTTTTTGTAGTGTTAAAATTTTTTTGCCTTCTGTTTTTTGCAAAATGCATTGAACATTTTCAGAATGACTTGATTTGATCTTTTCTGTAATATGACCTGAATTAAAGGGGGCAGGGAATGAAAAAAATGGATTTTAAAAGCTCCCATAGCAAGTAAACTGGACTTTCAATTTTTGGTCAAAACAAAATTTTTATGTCGTGTTTCACTAAATTTGACTGCACTCCTTTTTTTTCTAAAGCCATGTTTATTTGCATGGAGGCTGAGTTGTGAAAGGGGAAGGTGTGCCTGAGAATGAAATTGAGCAAGATGCTTTCAGCTTGCCTGGCTTTGATTACTTGTCAGGAACAAGTGTTGCTCTGTTACTGAACTGGTTAGTGTAACACCATTCTGCTCTTCCTCAAAAACTCCATCAGATGTATTTACATGTCCCCTTGGATGAAAGCCCCAGGGCCAGGCAGGTGTGCCCCTGCTACCTCTTGGTCTGTGATGTGGTTGCAATTTTGCTTTTCAACCTAGAATGATATCTTAGTATCTTAGTCTTGTATCAGTGTACTGTTTTAATCCCATATAAATCTTCTTGGTATGGTTCCTCAGACCTGAAGACTTAGCCTTAAAAAATTAATTTAATAGTTATTTCATAAAACCAATGCCTGCATACTTTTGTTCCCCTTTGTGTTTTTCTTGTCACACTTCATTGAGGTGAAAACAATTTATTTGCTGCTCTTGCCAGGATATGTCAATCTGACAGTGAAAATAAGATGTCATTTTCAGTGTCTCATCTGATCAACAACATAGACAGCCATCAACAAAATATTTACATTTTTCAGTGATGATTATGGATGAGAATGCATAAATCAAGTTTGTTTTACATTTTATAATCTACATTGACACATGTGAATTGATTCTGAAGTTTCATTAGGACTAGAAAGTGCCAAAATGATTCAGTGAACGTTAAGCATGTCAATAACCAATGAAAACAGTCAAAATCAAGGCTCTTCCTCCTTATATATTTTTTCTTTACTGGTTTTCAGTTTATTCTTGCCAGTAGCTTCCATTGATATTGTAAATGAAGGTAAAATGTTCTGGTTATTGCTTGTAAATTCTTGCTTATAATCTATATTTCTGCATTAGGCATATTACCAGAGATTTGCTGATAGGCTAAGTTAAATCTGCTTTTAGTTTTTAATTTATTTTTTTTTAATGTCTAGACAATTTATCTATTATCTACAGTTTTGGATTTATCTGTAATTTCCAGTAAGATAAGTCATGCTCTTAATTCTTTTATCTGATATCTTCTTGCCTCCTAAATATCTGAAAACTTTGATTTGGGACCAAGTGTCTCTTTAGATGTAAACTCTGCCAGATATTGAGTCATTAGACACTCCTGAGAACTTTGATGATTGCAATGTTGTCAATTGCCTTTAAACTTTCTATATGCTTTTATAATTCCCATGTGTTCTCACAGGTGCTCTAATAGCCTTGAGCCCTTTTTTAAAGACCTATACAGACATAATTATAGAATAGCCAAAAAGAACATAATAAGAGGAAATCAAATGCCACACATATGTCTTAAAAATTCCTTAGGGATTATTCAGTCACTGCAGCCCCTTATGTGTGGAAACAAACAAGCTGCCTCATAAGCCAGCTCACTTTTTAAACTGGGGGATGGAAGTTCTTTCCCACAACAGAAAAGAGCAGTTTTCAAGTACAGCTGGTGTGATGGGGATGTGGTGCAGTAAACACAGACAGTAAGAGTGGCCATCCATCATTTGACACACTAATCTGTTGGTCTTGAAGGGCTTATAGAAAAGCAAACCAAGGTGGGGAAAAGTTATTACTTTATACATTAAAAGTGCCAGTGTAAGTTTTACTTCTGTTTGGTTTTTTTACCATCTATTTTGATGCCTGAGTTGAAAGTGTTGTGCAAATATCCAGCCAAGACAGAACAGCAGCTCCTTGTTTCTGCTGCTGGGAAAGCCCAAACGGTGCAGTTACACTTGAGCTGAATCCATGAGCAGGCCATGACACAGATGTAAGGTCTCACTCCAGTGTGACTTGGGTAACTCTCCTCAAGTGCTGTCATCTCTGCTTTACATACCCAGTGCAGTGGGCTGAGACTTCCATGGGTTTGGAACAGCCTCATGGATGCAGAAGTCCATCTGCATAAATGGATCCCAGTTTGGTTTCCTTAAATGTTCCTAGTGTTTCTCAGAAAGAGCATGATCTCTATGCTCCCAGATACTCTAAAATGCTTTGAGTATTGTTTTAACACCTTTTCTGAACAGACAACTTTTCCTACACTGGAAACTTAATAAGCAAATACATGGGATCTGAATGTGCCATTCCCAGTATCCAAATGGTAATGCACAGTGACCAGAAAAGTGCTAATTTCTGTAGGCAACAGGCTTGTATACAGCATGAAATGAAGTATTAAACATTTTTCCAAGCTGGTGACCTTTTACACTGGGGAGGGAGGATGTAAAACCTGACATTTTTTCACTGATCACCTTTCAAAAGAATAAAAAACCCCACCTTTAATCAGTAAGAAATGCTCTTTCTTGGTTTTGAAATTTTCTACGATTGATTGCACACACTAACTTAGAAAAATTGCCACAGACTCATAATGACAGGTTTTATCTGAAATTATATAAAATTGGTTTCAGTATTTATTTTTTTTTTAAAGAAGAGCTTGTATAAAGGTTTCATTGTCTTTAGGTAGGAGTGAGTTACTCCTCAGTGTGGGTAATTGTACCTGGTAGTCATTGTTAAGGAAAGAAAAAATGCCTCCGGTGTCTTTTGGTCCCAGTTCTTCCTTCAATGTGCCCCCTCATTGCTTCCTTTTTCAGACAGAGCTGTGTTTAGCATGGAAACACAGCCACAGTACCAGGATGCCCAACATGTGTCAGTTTTATAAAGTGTAATTCATGAGCAGTGCTGAAACCCACGTTATTGAAGGGAATGAACACAGAGAGCTAATATTCTTCAGGCAAATCCAAAGTTATTTTGATATAAGACAACTTCTGGCAGGTTACCTTCTGTCCTTCCTGCAGTAAAATAATGGCTTTTGTCACTTGTTTTTAATTTCAAACTGATGTGCTGGAAGTATCTATTTCAAAGATGAAGGAAAAGTAAGACAAAAAGAGATTGTTACTTTCCCCAAATCAGTTTGATTTCTGTCATTACAAAACAATACCTTTCCAGCAGATGTCTTTGAATACCAGCCAGCACTATGACAGATAACTTATAGCTGCTCTGATTATTCATGCAGATATCAGCAGGTTATTCCAAAAGGGCTTTATTTCATATTGTTAAAGCTATTCTCTAAAAGAAACAGTAATCTTTCTGATGAGCATGGGGAACAATTTCTTCAATACCAGTCCAATTTATTTGGACCCTCTGATTGGTGCTTTCAGCTAGATCTCTAAGCACAATATTAATTATTCATTAAGGTACTTGAAGGGAGAATATTTGCATAGCCATACTGCAAAATTGATGAGGCTTTGCGTATGCACCATAGGAATAGCTTTAAACTTAGTGCTAAAACTAGAGATGATACTAATAAAATTGTTAAAAAAAATTATCTAAAAAGCCAACAATAATTTGAACTTTCTCATAACCACAGAACATTTAGTTTTATAGCACCCACATGTCCTATTGAGAGATCATGAAAATATTCTTTCTACAGCTGGTCATGTGGGTATAGAATAAAAAAAAAATCCTCAAGAACCTTTGTATAATAAAAGGTCATAATGGGAATAATAGATAGTAAAAAGGGAGAAAGAGGTTTTCTGTGTGTGGGAGGAAAGAGTAAGGCTGACATTTAACGTACTTATCTCCACTTGGAAACACACAGGCTGGGTTTATGGAAAATTGTAGTGTTCTGTCCTCAGATGGGCAGAGGGTCATCTGCTTACAAAAACATTGGAATACTCCTCTTTGTGTGTGCATGTTAAGGTGCAGTTACTTCTAAAATGGTAAATTAAGAAAAAAAAATAAATCAAAACCTTTAAATTCAAACTTAAAACCAGTAAAAATTGAAAAAAAAATTAAATTGGTGATTGGGAAAGTACAAAGGGGCTGCGTTGTGGCCTGGCTGCAGTTCCCACAGCTCTTTTGCAGATGAGGGAATCAGGCTGGAATGTGTTTGAGCTTTTAATTATCCCTTACTCCTTTCTCTGACGCCTTGAGCTGGGCAGGGGGAGAAGCTCCTGCTTCACACCACATAGGAAAACAGAGTGACTTCAGGACCTTGTGCCTGAGTTTCAATATTTTCATTCACTTTCTCTGTACCCAGTCCCAGTAATGCTCACTGTTTGTGGAACACAGACTGCTTCTTACTCTCTAATCTGGTATCCTTGTTAGCAGGGAAGGAAGGAATGTTCCAGGTTCTTGAATTTAGGGCAGCAGTGCCATCAGTTTTGGTAAACATTGAACAAGAATTGGTTGGTTTGCAAAAGCAGGCTTACAGCCCCTGAATTAGATAGCTAAAACTCTGATAGGAGAGGTGAATTTCCACTCACAAGGATGTAATAATGTTTGTGGGATTATCTTTCAGAAGGTGCAGAGGGACATATAGAAAAAAAGTGACCACTTGCTGGAAATGTCAACAGGGAATCAAGAGTAATATAGTCTATTTTTTATTCATTGCAAAATTTTTTAAATTCTACTTTGAAACTTTTTTCAACACCTCTAGAAAAATAGTGATTTGAAATATTAAAGCCATTTGAAAAGTGGAATATGGTTTCATCTCAGTACAATTCTCCTGAATCTAAAAATGTTTGAATATATGAGAAAACTGCTTTTAGTGTAGATTTATTGAGAAACCATTACAATGAAAGACTGAAATATTGCCAAATCAAATGCCTTTTCATCATAAAAAATTCAATAAATTAAACAGAAAATAATATGGTTAGGTAATTTTATAATTCAGCACACACAGAAGTTCAATGATTCCTCTTTGAGTGCCAAAGGGTTTTTAACTGGCATTTGTTGTGTTTCAGGACAGGCAGAGAAAATATATTTGTTGATGCACTGATGATTTGGAAATGTCTTAGAATGCCAAGATACAAAGATACTGTAGATAATGAAGCAGGTCATCTTTAATTTCAAGTCTTTTTCTTTTGTACAGGAGTAAAATGTTTTTGGTCTTGCAGAAGGAATTTGAGTGTTCAATTTGCATCATAACTAAGGGTAATTCAGCATCCCAATCTCCTGAGAGTCTTTGAAAATATGATAATCTTATCTAAAATCTCATTTGCTTTGTTTTTACCTTTAACAGTTCTATACACAACCTGAGCATTATTAAAATGCCCTTTAAAATGAGCCTGAAAATATTGGGATTCCATTTTGAAATGGGCTGAATATAATTGAAGGTATTAGGAGAGGGAAAGACTGTAATGAATGGCAGGAAAGGCATATGTGCTAGTCCTGTGCTGAAATCGGAGGCACCTAACAATGGGATTGGAAAAATGCAGTCTTACATTATAAGAGAATATGAATTTCATCAGTATTCATAACATATGTTGATATTCCATCAGTGAAACACTGCTGTAAGCATCAGTCCATTTGCATGCAGAGCAATGCTCTCTTAAATAGGAAAATAAATGAGGAGTTAGTCCTGATATGGGGAGTGTTTCAGACTGTTTCCTTACACTAAAAATTCAGCAGTCTTGGTATGATTGCTGATTTCTAAATTTTTCAAGAGATAACCAGAAATTGTAAGAAGTAACCACAGCTGAAATAAAAATAAATATTTCAAGGCAGTTTTGATAAGCATTTAGGACTTCATCTGAATGAAGTGCTAGACCTCAAAGTTGTTACACTTCACGCCCTCTTTTGCTTTCTCCCACTCAATTCTCTCAATGTAGTCTTTGGAAAACAAACCTCACATGATATAGCACCATGCACAATATCCAAAATGTTTTGGATTACCTCTGCTTGGGCTGGAAAACTTAAGCTGAGTTTTCCTCTCTGATTGCCATGAATTAAAATGGACAAACCAGCCATTTTTCTGCTGCTTGTACAGATAGTACTGCCTACACTTCTGTGCTTTTCCCAAAAGCAAATTGTTTCTTGCACATTTCTTCATACTTATTTTGTTTTTATGTGTGGGTTTTTTGGTTGAGTTGGTTTGTTTGTGGCTGAACCATAGAGATATCTCAGACTGGGTGCAGATAGGGCAGAGTCATCCTTAGCTTGTCCTAGGTCACCACTCTAAGATTGATGACCAATACTTGAAGGCTTGTGCTTGCTACAACTCCTAATAGTGTACTTTTAAATTCAGGCTGAGCTTAGCCGGCAGAGTTGGTTTCACCTATTGAATGAGCTCCAACCACTTCAACTGAAATTGAATCTGACACCAAGAGTCACCCAGATGTCCATTAAGTAATAGGAAAGTGTGAACTGAGTTTACCAGTGAGGAAAAGACACATGCCTACACACATGGTCTGTCCTTTAGAGTTAATAAGATGGGGTATCAGACAAAATTCACCAGAGGTATCTGAAGACATGCCTGTAATAGTAGTGAGCAGCAATTTCAGTGTTCCTTTTTGACTGTGTAATAGAAAAAGCCATAAAACTGGTGTAATTTAACTGAGAAAAGGAATCAGTGCACTTTTGCACATTGTTGTTCATTCCCCTTAATAGAGTGCACCTAATGGGCAGCAGATGAGCTGAGGAAATGAATCTTATCCTTTAGTGAGACATTTTGTTGAAAATAATTCAGCTTCTGGTAAAATAGTGTCTATTTGCTTTAATATGCTTTTCCCTTGGGAAGATTAAGTACATAACTCTTTTTTAACTGGTGAAGTTAATGATTGTGCATATGTAATGAAAAAGTTCTAAATTCTGTTATCAGTCCATGCAAAACAGGGATGATTTGACATGAGATCAATTGGATGTGTCTGTAGAATTCTGTACTGTATCTCCAAAGCCTACACTCAAAACTGGAAGCTTCAGAAGAGGAAATATCCACATTTATGGAAATAATGTGAATTTTGGAACATCCCCATAATTTGCAGTCATGATTTGGTGAAATGTCAGTGTCCAGAAAGGTAAACATTCTGGATCATAGAATCATTAAAACTGAAAAATTCCTCCAAGACTGTCAAGTTCAACTTTTAACTGAAAACCACCATTTGCACTAAACTGTGATGGTTTAGTGGGTATGGTGAACCCACAAGTGGGCATGAAGAATCCACAGAGACCTGTCCTACCTGCCTGAGCATGTTTGTCCTTCCTTGTTTCTTCTGAAATATCTTTTTCAAAGACAGATTACTTCCCACACTCCCTCCAATGACCCCCACATGAGAGGGGGTTCATACAACCAAACTTTAGAATATTGCTACTGCTTTAATTTATAAGTAATCTTCAAAATTAACTCCAGCCCTAGGTATGCTTCAAATCTAAGTTCTCATTTAAATCTAACTTTCTCTGGATCAATACTGCCTCCTTGACATCACCATCAAGTGTGGCTCAGATGTTTCATGTTTAAAAGTACTTTGATTTGAGGGAAAAACATGTGAAAATTTAGGAGGAAATATCTGCCCTGAGTAGACTTCCTTTTTAAAACAAAAGATTTTAATTTAAATAAATCTAGAAGAAAAAAGTTCTGGGTAGACTACTCTGCTGTTTCCGCTAAGGATATAGTGGTCATTATAATTAACAAATACTTAGTAACCAAAGACAAAGGAGTTAACCTCTGGAAATAGTGTGGTGTGTTTTCAGACAGATGCTTGGGATTTGCTGGAAAAAATGAAAGGTTAAAATAGTTGGGTCTGCAGCTCCAATACTCAGTGTTTCCTTCCAGATGACCTACACTTTCAAAACTACCCTATTTTCCCTTTTTCTTAGCAGAAGCTGAAGAAAAGCACACATTATTTAACTGAACATTCAAGAGAGCTTGGTTGTGATCTTTTAAATGAGTTTTTTCATCAAAAGAATCTGAGTTACATCCTGCGAGCATGTTCCCCTAATAACTGAATAATGGTGCTGCTGTGATGGTCTCTGTTGATGGCTGAATCTATTTTGATGCTGTTCCCAAAGCCAGTACTGCTTTGGAACGTTCAGATAACATTTCCATGGCCAATTGACTTTATGCCATGATGCAGTATCAAGTTAAATAGGTTAATTATTTTCTTCTTTTATTGTTATTGCTTTACAACAAGTACTTATCAGTATTTGAACAGAAGGGTATTAAAAGTCACAAATGCAGCTAGGAGTAGAAATATAGGTGGGAAAATAATGATCCTTCAGGAAGGTTTCTCTTGTTTTTAGTACTGACTGGTACTCCCAAATAGAGTTTATCTAAAAGTCATCTTTAATGCTGCTGACTCAATGACTGTCTATGTAGTTTGGTTGACATGCAGCAGCAGGATGACAGTGTTTCAAGTGACTCTTTCACTGGTTCTCAGAAATGGTTAGGGCAGTGTCAGTTCTTTTATATTCTTCAATCCACAATCTTTGCAAGTTACCTACCAGGTAATAATGGAGCCTTTCTCTGTCAAGGTCATTGTAACCTCCACAAATCAGGGTTGTGTACTTTCCAAGGTTACAGGACTCAGATTTTACATAGATCTCACAAGCCACTAATGCTGAAGTAGATTAATATTTTAGCTGCCATGGGAGATTATTCCCTATTCCTTAAATCTCTTTTATTCAAGCAGAATGACCGTGATTATGATCTTACTCAGCTGCTGGAAATTAGAAGGCATTATGAAGAAGTAAACAGGAATTAGGAACAGTTTATGAATTTTTACAATATCAGTTTGCTGTTAAAATAGTAAACCCCAAATGGGAATTATGCATGCTGTGCCTTTTGCAATGTATATGTATTTTCAAAATTATATGTGAGTTGAAATTAATGAATACTTTAAAAAAGAGATTTTTTTTTTAAGTACAAGTAGAAGTTTGTCATTAAAATCTCTCTCTAAAATACATTGAGATTTATCTGTTCCAGTCTTTTCTATTGAAATTATTTGATATTCTATGAATAATAATCTCTGGAGTCATGTCTTTACTCACCTGCAGCACAGCTGAACTCCCAAAAAGTCTTCACTTTTCTCTGTAGTCCAATAAATATCTTATTAAGTTCATCCTCTCAGAGATGATGGATCTGGGTTTGGTTTCTGTCTTGAGCATCAGAAGAAAGGAACCTTTGTTATGAAGAGTTTGGAAATAGGGAGAATACAGAAAAGTGGTTACAAAAGGCCTGCCTGCCTAGTGGATTTGGCCCTACAGGGAAGCTGGATGGTGGATGACCTAACCTATGAGTACTGTTCTCATCCTTGGCATGGGAGAAGCTGTAGCCAGCTTAGTTTTGAGCAGCCTCAGGCTCTGTGTTCTTGCTCACTGGCTGAAATGTAAAGGACTTTACTGGCAGGCACTAAAATGAAGCAAGCATGTCCCCAAGATGTAACCAGGGTATCAGGGAACTGAGTTCTGCCCTTGAACCTGAGCACTGGAGGTGAGAGTACACCGTGTCTCTCCTGTGAAATAATGTGATTGGCTGCTAGGGGAAAACGTGTCCAGGTTTGTAGTGCTTTGTCAGGCTTGGTGGGCATGACTGGCTGGGGTTATTTTCTGCAACTTGTCCTACTGCATCATGTCTCAATGTGGTGTCTGAAAGCACTGTTGTGCTGCCAGAAATCTTGTTTTTTCCTATATTCTGTGTGAGGTTTTCTGGAAATATTTTCTGCCAATCAGTAATTAACACATGAGAAATCTACTGCACACATCAGTGAGTGTTGCCATATTCATTTCCCTGATTTAATGGGTCTGCCCCAAACCCCTGCATGATGGTTGAAGCTGCCTTTTGAGCAGCTTAATATTAATCCTTAGTGGACTGGCTTTATGTTCAGTATGACCTTCTCTTGGATAAAATCAATCTGAGGTAGAGGAAAGGCACGTGGACAAACCACAGACCTTGAGAGAAGCCAAGGCATCATTGTGTGTGTTAAGCCATCATCTGATTTGCCATGAATCACCTCTTCCCTTTTCAGACAAAAAGTTATGTGAGGGGTAAGCCCATTCACTCTCTTTTTAATTTTGTATAATTAAATTTATTTTTTTTTTGTAGCTTGAGAGCTTGTTCACAGGTCTGAAGTAATAAAAGGGTTTTACATCCATCATCAAGTAAATCTGGAGTTTCTTGTCCATATGTCCACACCAGCAAGTGCATATTGATTACTGATGGTTTAAAAATTACTCAAGCAAAAGAAATCACATGGTACTTATAAATAGAACCATTTCTAGAAACTCTTTACTCTCTCCTTTTGCAGAATGCATACTGCATTGGGAATTCTGAGAAAAGTAAATGTGATCTGAACTGCATGCTGGAAACTTGGACACAAATATAACCAAGAAGCAAATAGTTAAAACGTAACACAAAGGTCCTAGCCTGCTTCCATTTAAAAAAAAAATGTTTTATCTTCATTTTTGGGTACCTTGTAGCTTTACTAACATTTTTCTGTATATAATTTAGTATATTTTCCTTGCCTAGAAAAATACTATGGCAGAATGTCGGATTGTTCATGACTTAGTGAAAAATACAGAGGCACAATTACGCATTTTAACATTAACCACTTGCCCACTTGCTACATCCTAAATGATCTGTATTTTGTCTTCATCCCATCTACAGGTAATCTGAAGTTGCTCACACATCATTCTTAATCTAAAAGGCAGAGAGACCTCCAGGTACTTACTGAGTATCTGCCTTAGACAGCATCTTTCCTCTTGCCCTGAAATCCCTTAGATGCAAAGCAGCATCAGCATCGTAAGCTCAGGTGTGATTCGAACTGAGAGAAACTTTTGGTCTGATTGCTCTGAAACAGCATTCTGAACACAATAAATGTATTTGACAGGATATGAGCTCTGAAATGAAACTGACAATTGAATTTATATCTTAAATATATATTGCTGAAATTTCTAATGGCACATCACTGTCTTGTGAGCCTGATGCAACAGCTGAGACGTGGCTGGGTCTGTCTGTAAGTTGCTATGCTGAATGTGCCTGTTTGGAATGAAGGGCTGTTTCATTTGGGGGCACTCCCTTAGTATTCTCAGCTTTGGTTTGGTTGGCATAAGACATTTTTCACTGTCATTCTCACAGTAAATGAAAAATGAAATTTTAGTTTCTTACTAATGTAGGTGTACTGAAGCATGATCTGGGGAGTAACTAGCAGTGGGTGGCAAGTTTGTACAGCTTCTAATTCTGCACTGAAGGGAGCCCCGACTGTCAACAAAATTTAGGAAAATAGTTCCTTTGCTGTTAAATTGCAATTTTTCATAAATTTGTTCTTTCAAGAGAAATGTAAAAGTTAAAAAAAATATAAAAATTTTAGCTCAGTTCTTCCTTCATTAACTTGAGGGACACCATTGTAGAAGGTGATGAGTAGATTGCCAGTCTGAATGTAAAAGGGGCAGTTGCTAACTAAACTGGACATAAGTGCTAAAACCAAAAGTTCCAGAAATTATGTTGTTGGAATTTTGAAGAATAAAGTACATCAGAAGTTGAATGAATGAAACCCAAGAGGGGACCTTGACAACTAAGACAGTAATGAAAGAAATATGTGAGGAAAATGTAAAAAATAGGAAAGAAAGCTTTATTAGAACATCCCGTTGGTTAAAAATATATATGGAAACTTGGTGTGATCACAACAGCAGAGTCTTTGGAGCAGAGAGGGACAGGACAGCTGAGAGTGTCAGAGAACACTCTCAGGGAAGCTTTTGTAAGAATGTAGGAGAGATTGTGATGAGTTTATTTCATGCTTTTAACAAGGGTGAAAAGATCTTGAAACACTCATATAATGGGAATTGAACGAGGAATGAAAGGAAAATTTTACTTCCTGGGAACATTGTAGTGGAATATGTGCCCCATCAATTATGTAAGTGCTGATTAATTAGTTGTCACTTTTACCTCTGTACTGTGTTCTATTTGATAGATGAAAGAGTACAGGACAACCTTTAGCCTTTATGCTAAGATGTTATATGCTTTTAAAGCAGAATTTGATAAATGCCTCAGCATCCTGTATTTTTGTAAACCAACAACCAGAGCTGTAAAATCTTTATTACCAGCAAAGCACTGGAGCAAGTCCTCTTAAATTCCTGCATCTCCACAAGATACCCATGATACTGCTTCCTTTTTTTTTTCCTTTCCATTCCAGACCAGTAGGGATCTATTCTTGATTGGCTACAGATAAAAGAATTAAACACTGTGCAGTTTGACCTCCCTCTGCAGGATGCTCTGACTTCCAGAACAGTACTTTCTTCTAGTGTGCACTTTAGACTGAGCAATGGAGAAGTATCCCTTCATCCTGTAGTGCTTTGGAAGTCTCCATGTGGTAGAAAAATGTGGTCTGACTGCTGGACTGCTCACACCTTTGGCCACCTGGATATGAGCAACCCCCAGAAACACAAACACCTTCTTAGCAGAGTGATCATTACTTTGAAGAACATTCCTTGCCATTAAAATTTACAAACTTAACATTTCTTGGTGAAAAACTAAGAAAGAATTTTATATATATTTCTGTAGAATCTTTCATGACAGTATTTGCATACAATGTTTTATGATTAACATTCAGTTAGGAGATATGGTGTCTGGATGAAATCTATATTTACAATCAATTTAAGATGTGCATCTCTGAATATTTCTGTGCATCAATTGGTATACTTTCTTCATGTATATTAGGGAGGATTTTCAGTTGTGTGACCAAAATTTGCTGAACTGTGGTTTATAGCAGACAATTAACAGCTGTTAAATAGGATTATTGCAGGCTGTTATCTTCACGTAGCATCAATTCAAATGCTAATTTTCACTCCATTTACTTCTCATAAGGCCACTCTACTGCCAGGTATGCTGTTCTTGTGGTGAATGACAAAATGTATCTGGAAACTGTGTAACCTGTATCAGCAGAAGACAATAGTCTCCATCCTGACCTTTATCATCTATTTCCCCTGTCAGCCTTTGCCTGGCAGTAGCAATTATACACATTGATCCAAGGAGACAGGAAAACGATGCCTTGGAAAGGCATTTCTGGTGAGTTGGGTCCCTGCCTTGGGTCTCTGGGTAGCCACAACTCAGTCAACAAGAATGTGTGATGGTTAGACGCTGGCATTGCTGTTTGGAGCTGTAGGGGCTCAGACTGGCCCCTCAGACTCAGCTGGAAAGCTTCATCCTTAATTTCAGATCTGTCATTAAATCCTGTTTCATCTTCAGAGCTGGCGTGGGATCCCTTGGTACTCACACTGCAGCTTGGTGTTGGCTCTGTGGCTGCTCCTGCACAGCAGAGCCCTGTGTAATTGAAAGGAGACTTTGCTACTTCTGAGCAGAAACACTGAACAGAAACACTTCCTATTCTTATCTCTAATGCTCATGAAAACAGTGAGATACTTTTACAGGTATTTCTGTTAGGTTTGAATTCTGTGCTCTTGTCTCTGTCATTTGGCAAATTTTTGCATTTATGGGTTAATTAATATTTTCAAATGGTGCATGAGGAGAATTTTAATTACTCTCATATTAGGAATGAAAAAAAAGATAGATTGTCTTATGCTTTCAGTTTTAGTGTTGTCTCAAAATGTCTTTCATATTTAAACAAAAATTGTATAAAGTAGTAAGTTTACTACTACTGCAGTGAAAGGACATGCACTAAAACAGCATATATATTCATTCAGTCTAATTATTTATCTGATCAGAAACTTGAAATGTATATTCTATACCTTGCATATTCTATAGTTAAATTTTAGACATGGCTTTCCAACTAAATCCTTGACAATAGTGTATTAAAACTAATTTAATTTTTCAGAGTCCTGTAGAGCCCAGAGATTCACAAACATAGAGCAATAGTCTTTCATGTAATGCTTCCCAGATTCTTCCTAAGTTTTATTTAAGTGGTTTACAACAGGGGAAATTAAGAACCTATCCTGATAAAACAAGAATGCAATTGGAATGAAGTATCACTGGAAAGTATCAGCCATCTCCAGTTAAAATAAAAATAATCAATTACTTCAGTATGACATTTTCTTCATCAAATAGGCAGCAATGTGTTGTTCTTAATTACATCCAGACTTGTAATGTAGGAAAACTAATGACTAAGGTTTTAGAATTGGTATTAATGTTCAGAAGGACTTATTAGGGTAATGATTTTAAAACCTTCCTGTTTTCATGTGGGTCAAAATTTATTGTGGTCTTCTGCCAGCCTGTCTTACACTTGTATTACAAATGTTACAGTGTTCATCCATTTTCAGGACAATGATAAAGTAGAACATACATTGTTTTGTGGGCTTTCAACAGTTAAGAACTGAAACATAACACAGGATGATGAATGTGTGGCTGTCTGACTATTAACTACTATAAAAGGAATATACTCAATGAAGAATTTTGCAGAAATAAATTTTATTTCTCACTTGCTCTGCAGAGGAACAAGCAATTATGTTAAGTAAAAATATTCTTAAGTAATCTGTAGTTTAGAATACATAAATAATCATATGTTTTAGGATTGTGCCACTTGTTGGCTATAAGAGGTAGGTAAACCATTATTAAACCATCAATTTTATGATAAATTAAGCCTGGTTTTCTATTCATGAAATATCCAAGCAGACTTAGAGTGTTCATAATGATTTGAAAAAAATTTCCTTCCCTCTGTATTGACTGTAAGTATTTGCTTTATTTAGAAACTGTGTTTTGCTCATAACAAGTTATGATAAGAGTTATGGTAAAGCTCACTTGTTTTTCTCTGCTGGCAGAAGACAGAAACCTTTTACAATAATGAGAAGCAAAATTATTACTACTCACATATAACCATATTCCTCTCAAAGATCCCCATTCCTATTTGAAATGCCAAATTAAAAATAGCTACTCCCCAATATGTTTGGAACCAAAACTTACATCTGCACTCCTTGCAAAACAAATACGTCAAGCTTCAGGTAGAGCTGAAAAAAAAAAAAGTTCAGAACTGACCAGAAGACTTGCAAAGACTTGCTGTTAGCTCCATAGGGTTTATTATCTGAACTTCAGAGAAATCTTTGCAAGCAGAGCCTCTGAAGTGGCTCATGGCCTGATCAAGTGTGTCTTGGAGGTGACCAAAGTGCTGCAGAGACCTTTGGCAGAGGCTGTTTTTGGAGCAGTAGCATGTGGCACTTATCCCATCTTGACACATGCAAAAATAGCTGATTTGAAATAGTTTGCTCTTGTGCCTTTTTGAGTGAAATCTTGCCCACAGTTGCTTTTGGAGCTCAGTGCAAAACTCTAATGAAAAATTGAGAGTCTGGAGCCTGCCTTCAAAATATTGTGCATTGGTCCCCTTGACTCAGTAGCCTTTGAAACTCTCTCCTTTCTTAAAATGCAAATCAGAGTTTATTACTGGGGTAAGCAGATAAATTCTAGCAGCAAAGACCTGTAGAGAAAATACCGTGTGTTTTAGCAGTACCAAAAGCTCTAAAATCTTTGTTAACCAATGGAGAAATCAATAAATACAGCCCCACAAAGTTATAGCTGCCTCTTCAGTCTGCAAACAGACCTTTCTCTCAGATGAGTGATGGAGATGCAGTGCAAATAAGCTCACACTCAGTCCTGCATTCCAGGGTGGCTGAGAGCTGGAGCTGTGCCACAGACAAACAGGTGTGGAGTGAGGGAGTCATCTTTTGATCTGCACTAATCAGAAGAGCTGCAATAGGACTGTGTCAGCATGAATTGTAAGTGTAATTAGAAATGTTACATTCTGTGTCTGCATTAGTGGGGGTATGGCCCAGTGTGGAAATACCAACTGGAAATGTGCTGAGAGTACTGAGACACAGTGGAGGAACAAAGCTGGCAGTGAGGGCATCAGGAAACCTACTTGAAATAGGATTCATCTTATTTTTTGACCCACAATATTAGGGGGAAAAAAAAAAGTAACATCCAGGGGCATAATATGTAATTAATGGGAATGATTAGTGTTTTCAGAGCAGTGAAAGAGTGTTTCTGTTACATGTTCATACAGATCTGGAAAAAGTCAGGATCATGTTACTGTAATATCAAAACAAGAAGTCAATCTTCATTAGAGACACTAAACAGAATCCTTGAAAGGATGCATATTGCATGTTATAGTGGTAGCTGGCAGAGCAGAGATTAAGGATGAAATTCCAACACAGCTGACTTTATTGTCAAAGCTCTCAGGGATTTCAAGGTGGCCGAGATTTCAGCCTGGATATTTCAAAGCATCCTGAAGAACACCTCAGACTTATCACTAAATTGATAGTGTTCATATGTCCTGTTGGGGAAGGAAGGCCACAGCCACCATTGCTTTTATTTTCATTTATGTGATAAAAGTATGTATTGTATAGATGAGTAATTACTAAGATTAACCAATTTATCTTTGTTTCTTATACAAATATTTATTTTTCTGTGCATGAGAGGGAGTGCAGAATTCAAAACAGGAGCGAAATTAAATAAAAAAGGGCAAGATTTGACTGCAATCATAGTAAAAACACACCGTAATTTATGAGCAAAACATCTCTGTGCCAAGTTCTGGGTGATTTGTATTGATATTCATTAATAAAGTGGGTATTGACCATTGATATGGTAGTATAATATAACAATCATCATGTAATATATATATTCAGGCTCACACTTATTTTGAAAACAGACAAAAAAAAATAATGGTGCAATAAAAAAGTATTTTTTCTTGGTTAAAGAATTTTATAATAACAGTATTTGTTACAGGGCTCATCTGGTTGTGTGGTGTTTGGGAATCCTGGATAATGTGAAGACATTTTGTTTAGGAAATCTTCCCTCTTTACCAGAAATTATTCTAAAAGCTAAATAACAGGCACCTACCCCCAACACATCTAGAAAATCTTACTAATATTCTTTATTTATTGCACCTATGGCTCTCGTTATGTATGTGTTTTGCATCAGTTTAGGGTCAGAAATGCAGAGTTCTCCCTGGGGCTCTGGGCTTTGCGCGCAGGACTGGAGGGTGCTGAGCAGGCAGTGCCTGCTGCAGTGTCTGTGGGTGCTGGGCTCACACCAGGGGTTTTGCTTGTCAGCACAGGAAGGTACCACCACAGAACCTCCAAAATTCTCTTTCCTCAGGTGTTTTTTAGAAGCTACTTAATGTAAACCAACAAGACTTGAAATCACCGTAACTTTTAAAACCTCTGGACAGCCCTTTGACTGTTTTTTGAGGGATAATGCAGAAGCCAGGATGGAATTTGAACTCTGAACTATCATCTCATCAGAGTTTATTATTGTTATGATACACAGAGAAAGGAAATAATATTAGAAAAACAGGAATTGGAAACAAGAATGCAGTGAAACACGTTAAGCATAATTTGTAAGTAGTATTGTGGGTTTTTCTCTTCCTTCTGGCTGTATTCACACCCGGTAAAGCAAATGCCATATGGGAGGATCAGCAGTGACTCACACGGCATTGTACAGAGCGGGTTTGCGAGTGCCAGATGATGTATTTGCTATTTATGTAGTCAACAGACAGTTCTAGGAAGCTTCTAAAGTGGTTCAGAGACAAAGAATGATTTGTCACTGACAATCAGTGTCTTATGTAGCAGCTTCAGAGCTGGGGCAAATGGACTAATCTCATTCATTCCTTTCCGAGTCTTAATAGTTTGTCTGGAAAGTATAAACTATTCTTACACAGTAAGACCTGAGAAAAATAACCCAAATGCTAGAATTACTTTCTCAGGGTTAAAAACAGGCAAGAAATTATCATTAGGAGAGGCTGGCAGTTCAGATGTCAGCACAAAAATTCAAGCTTCAAATAAATTCAAAATTTGCAAAAATTTGTATTCAAATGTTATGATTTCAACCCAACTTCCACTATCTGAATAATTGAATAATATCTATATCAAATAACCAAGAGCAGTCTAGAATTTAATGCCTGTTAAAAGCATCTACAGAACCAGAAAAATAAATCAACAAAAAGCCCAAAACAATTTAAGCAAACCCAAAATATTTATTTATATTTTTTCAGTGAAGTAGAGATACTTTTTTATGATGCCTATAGATTTTTAAAAATTCAATCTTTTCTTGAATTTAAAATGTTCAGATTTTCAGTACATAAAATTCTACTACGGTTGGTAATTTTTTCTATTTTGTCTAATTTTCATCTTCAATGCTTGAAAGAAATTCACTGCTTTTAGAGAAAGTTCATCATTTCACTGCCTGTCATTCTCACTTTTCAGAGATGATTTTGGGTTTTTTTACTGTGCAAAAATTGCACAGTAAGGATAAAAGAGGTAAGTTTTAAATTTTGGTGTGTCCACAGAACCCTTTTGGACAGATCTGGTGATCTCATTAATCTTCACTGGTTATTGCTTTTAAGTAGTAGAAAAACGAAAATTGTCCTTATGTCTTGGAGAAAAATCACCCTCAATTTTTTTTGGCTGTCACTCTTGCTCTGGTAGGTGAAACAGCTTTTTGTGCTTTCACATGCTTGTATTTCAGTCTTTTCAGAGAGGTTTATGAGAAGCAGAATGTGTGGTGAATAGTTGGCTGGTAAAAGAGAAGAGAAAGCCTTGCTTTAAGGCTTGATAACTTAGACATTTTCTGTCTCATAATAGTCCATGCCAAAGCATCAATACTTTGCAAGTAATACTGTGCTACAGACCTCTTCTGAAATGAAAAATTAATCTGAGGAAGATCAGTGTACTACTAACTGTGGGCCAAAATGTACCTGAAACCTAAAAATTCAGGCTTAAATTGATAGCTTATTAAAAAATAAATTAGGAGAGGATGGAATATTTTCTTTTCAAAATGTGATGGTTGATTTTGGAAAACCTGAATGCACTGCAACTTTTGTGAAGAACTTTACAAATCTTGTAGTAGTGGGACTGATCTAAATTTCTTCAAAAATGACAACTCTGGTAGGGAAAAAAGAGAACAACTTTTATTATCATCTTAAACCTCTTCAGAGGTTTTCCCCAAAATAAAAAAACCCTAACAGCTGAATGGTCAACCTGAAATTGTTTTTCTTATAAAAGCCTGCAAGTTTCTTTGCTTCTTTAGGGTGATCTGATTTTTCTAATTCTATGTGTTGAAGATGAGAATTCACCCTGAAGCCTCATAACTGTAAAGTTCTCCCCTTTGTGTGCCCTTGCCCTTTATTAGACACTTGTTTATCTGTCTGAGGGTCGCAGGTGAGTTCCTCAAGATCGACTGAAAACTTTCAGTGATTTTTTTTCCTTTGAGAAATCAATTATCCTCAAAGCTTCTTGAGATGCTGCCAGGTTCTGTCCAACTGGGAAAACTAATTTCCACAGCAAATTATGTGTCTGCTGATCTGCATTACATATTGGAAGTAGACTGCATGAGATTCTGCCCTTTAGGTGACTTGAACTTGTCTTTAATTTCTTGGGTTTTCTTCTTTTCCTGCAGTGTAATGATAGACCTTGCCTAAAATGATGAAATGCTGGTTCCTTGCCAAAAATTTAAAGAACACGTGCATTTTCCACTAGGAAAGTTGATATTAGCTCATTAGCATCTTTCACAGCTGAAATGACACAGTGAGCCAATGTGAATCAAACGTTCCCAGGGAGCTAATTTCCTCCCACTGATTGGAGAGTGATGAAAACAAAGAATAGGAGGTCAGACTGCATCTAATTTCAAAAAGTGCCCAATTGGTGGGGAGAACCTCTGAGATCAAAAGACCGTCATCCAAGTGTAATCCATACAGACCTGGTCTGTGATAAACAGTGAAATCAGCCATTATAACAATATTGCCATTCATTATTTTAATGCATCTAATGATTTCCCTCCCTCATGGCTTTTTCTTGCCCTCTACACAAAATCCATACTTGTATGGTTTCATTTCTATTGATATTTGAATTGATGAGCACCTTCTTTGGCAGCTGCTTTGCAGCTGAACTGACAACATCACTGTCACCAGTCACCAGCACTGGGGTGTCTGGCTGACAAACACAGGGAGTGTCTTCACATTTCAGGTTCCTGAATAAAGCTCCTCCTCCTAAAGCCCAGACCCCTCTAGCATACTGCATTTTTGGTACATTTCCTCAGCTGCTCAAATGCCTCTGATATCAGAGGGGAAAAAAAATAATTAAAGACTAAAATTCAGCACAACAGATGCACAAATGAATGTTGGGATGAATATAGCACGGGCAGAAGTTAACCATCATCACTCCCCATTGCATTTTGTCTGTTCCATGTGCTGTGCACCTGTGGCTTGCAGACAATGGCTTTGATTGCACTACAGAAAACTGGCAGTCAAGTTAAAGCTGCTCCTACCTGTTGCTATGTCTTTGTTCTCTCCTGTGAGCTCCCTGTAAGATTCTCTCCTGTATTTTTATTAGTATTATTTTTATATTACCTCTTTATGGTCTTTTAATTATTATATTCATTCCCTTTGCTGCCACTTTTGAGATACTCTAAATGTAGTGAAGAGGAAAACCAGGGTTAAGTGAAGGCACTGTGGATTTCAGACAGAAGAAAACATGTATTTAGCAATCTGTGATGTACTAAAATACAGGGCCACTGTTGTAATGACTTGAGTCCACTAGGCAGCAGGAATAAATTAAGAGCAGACTATCCCCTCCTCCAGATCCTATCAGCAAAATTAAGTGAACACCTGCACTGAATAAAATTGAGCTGAACCAGTGTGAATATCCAATTCTGGGCTTGATTTACTGCTCCAATACTACAGTTTTATGCTGGCATAAATTCCCTTTAATAGAGTTACATGGTTATGAATTGGGAGTAATGTGGTTGTGAATTAAGTAGTTCAGGTTCTTTCCTCTGATGTCAGGTCTTGTTTGCTTTGGAGTATCAATGCAGATGCCACTTTATGTCCTTTCTGATAGAACATAGAGTTGGTACAGGTAGAACACAGAGAAGTACAGATGGCTGGCAGACTGCATAATCTATGAGAAAAGTTTTTTGTGAAATTTTCCATTGTTTTGTTTCACAACATTGCTAAGTTCTCACACCCATAGAAGGTTTGGGTTAAAAAGGGGCTTTAAAGATCCTCCCATTCCTACCCCCTGGGACAGACAGGGACACCATGCTTTGTTCCACAAGATTTTTCAGACTTGCAGTGGGGCTTAAGTTGTATGGGAAGCTCAGTTTCTCTAACAGCTCTTCACCAGAGGACTCAGTGGATCCACTGCACCAGAAAACACCACAGGCCTGATGGTTCCTGTGGAAAGGCTGGATTGGGCCTGTTGGCCACATGTCCTCATTTGTACACAGTTCTTTTGTGAACCATGATCCAAGAATCCACAGAATTCAGTACAGAATAAAAGCCATCGAGCATGGAGAGTATATGGAGCACTGCACCCAAAGCTCCCATGCTCTTCCTCAGCTTGGCTGGGTTTGATGTGCTGGAGAGCCCAGGATACCTTGTAGGAGAGAAAAGCTCATCTTGGACTCATTGGCTTTGAGATGTTAAAGGAGCTTGGGCTGATTATTTTATAAGAATTATTTTGTCCATCCTAATGATGAATTGTGTAATTTTCCATGTTGTCATATCCAGCCTAGCCACTTGATCTATAGTACTCATCCTATTTTCCTATATTTTTTTCCCTATGATAGAGCTAAGTGTTTTTTTAAGGAGACAAGTTTTAAAAGTAGGGCAGTGGGAAAGATGCAAGCAGATATAGAAAGAGGCATGCAGCTGCAAGGAAAAATGCTACTGGATAAATAAGCTGATACCCTCCTCCCCAGCCCCTTGTCTCCTAGGGCTTAGTCTCAGACCTTTTGAGGACTTCCATGGACTTCAGCAGACATTGGGTTAAGCCCTTAATCCTTTATTTTAAACTTGCATTGAGCCAGAGGGTTATTTAGTGTTTTCAGGAAATTTGTATGGTTTTGATTTTCCTTTTTCCTTCCAAGTGCTGGGTAAATAATTTCTTTTCTGGATTATCAAGACTACCTTATCCTCTCATAGAGTCATATGTTTATCTGTGTTTTCTCTATTTATTATGAGTTGCACTCTATCCTGGGCAATTTGTAGAAAGATAATACTTAGTTCTGAAAAAAAAAGAAAATCCTAATTTCATTTTGTAGTTCACTGTTCTGCTATGGTTTGCATTCCAATTATTTTTTTGTTTTTTTAGCTACCTGCTCTATTATTAATTTAAAAGTTCTCCAGCAAATTTTTTCTGTACTAGTCTAGGAAAAAATTTGCTAAACCATCCTGTCAGTAGCATTGAGCTTTTATTGATATTTCAGATGCTGGTAGACAGAATGATGCAATAATCAGTCTGCCATGTCTCAGTAATCTTCTATTCAGAATTCCACTTTTTCACACATACTGCTGACTCTGTGTGCAGGTTTCTGTCAGTGCCTGTCGAATCAGACACAATGAATTTTTAGGGTGAAAGATACCCTTCCAACAGATGTTATCTTTGTCCCTACATACCCAAATCTGTGTCCCATATTTGAAAGACATTGTAGTTCTTTCTTTCTTTATATAAAAAGTGCCTTGGTAAGATACATGTATAAGGGCTTGAAATTTTTCATGTGGAAAATTAAGTGTCAGATTGGCAAAAGTCAATTGAAAATTCAAACTTGAAGTAGAAATACCATTAGCTGGATAGAATATATAAGAAAGTAACAAAAAATTATTTGACTTTTAGTTTTTAATACTTTGAAACAAATTAAGGTTCTGCTTGAAATAGATTTTGTTTCAAATCTGGGCTTCAAAAAATAAAAATATATGAAAATGAAGAGTTACTTTAATATTTTTTTTACTTTATTGTGTGCACACAAAAATTTAAAATATTCCAAAAATTTTAATAATTATTTAGAATTGCTTTTGATCTTTTCAAACAGATTCTCTAAAAACAGTAGATCACCCTTAGATATTCCTGCTCCTGATTAAGTTGGTATTAAAGAAATAAGGAATATGAGTATTGCACCCGGATTTGTGCAAAGCAGTGATTGAAAGTGTGGCAGAGTCATTGACCACGGTGTGAAGTCAGAAGCTTTCCTAAATACCACCACGTTACTCAAGTGGTAAATGTGAGCAGCAAATGATATGGAGGCAATCTGACTTCTAATGAATTAGTTTAATGGGGCAAATAAATAACTGGAATACAAGGTTTTGCTAGTCAGCCAGAGATGTTGGGAGCTGCAGAGACTGCACACTTTCAAAGACAGCTTTCATTTGTTCTGGGGGTCCACCAGTTGTTCGTTCCAGTTGCTCTGTCTATTTTTTATTTGAAGTTGGCTCTTCCATTCTGCACTTGCTTTGCATCCTCCAGCTGTTACAGTCCTTGCTTTTAGGCTTTTTTAAGGAGTCTTAAGTTAGGCAGTGGCAGCTGCTCACTCCTCAGTGGGGTTGTTTTGGGATCAGGGAGATTTCCTGAAGGAAGCTCTGGCTTTCCTGTCAGGCACTTTGGCCTACATCTTTCAGCCTTTGACTCTTATGGCTGTACTAAGGAGGAGCAAAGGGGAAATTATTTCCAGAACCAAGCTGGGAAGTGTAGCAGGGAAGTGTGTGTCTGTGTGCCCAGACATGCCAGTATAACATGGCTCTGACTTTGTGTCCAGACATTTTGTTTGTCTGAGACTGAGTTTTAAAAGAAGTATTGGGCTGTGTTTGCTTTATAATTGTAATAGCCAAGCAAAACATAAATCTCATAATCAAACTTCTGTTCTTGCCAACATCAGTGTTTGTCTGAGTGCAGAATAGCAGGAAGTAGTTATGGAGTTCCTTTTTTCATTAACAGAAATAATTGGGGTCATCTGTGTATCAGCAGTATTCTTTCATGTAGTGAATAATTATGTACAAGTGAATGTGAAATGACCCAATTCTTTAACACATGCTTCTCACATAGATGGTTACATGTGCTGGCTCTGGGACTCAGGTAGCTGCCATAGAGATGGGCATTTGGGCATGAAATGGTCCCCGAAATCAAGGTGTGATGTGTGAGCAGTGGCTGAAAGCTCGAATGGTGGGATTTTAGATGAGAAGTTGTAACAGAGCAGCTGTTGTTGCTACTTTTCATATGCTCTTTCTTGTCCATCACTAAAAGACCTTACTGCTGGAAGCTGTCAGTCCTGAACTCTTGCTAAGACCCAGTTTACAGATAAACTTTTTTTTTTTCTCCTAAAGAAAAAGAAGTAGTGAACATAATGGAAATTTCATCATTGTATAGCAAATACTTGGAGTTTTAATTTTCAACAATGCTGATTTAATGAAAATTGTCTCCTGCTGCTGGGAACTTGTTAAGAGGCCCTCCTTCTTGACTGCAGGTGGGTTTTAACTTGCTGGTTTCAAAGCAGGCACTAATACAGACTGTCAATTTCTACTTAAAAGGAGATTGTTATCAACCCCCTTGATACTTTCTGCCTGACAGCTAAACTTCTTCCTCAAAGAGGTTAGATATACATAACTAAGCAGTAAATGCCCCAATGACACATCACAGTGCTTTACAAAAAATGGCAAAGAGAAGGAAAAGCTTAATCTACGATATACTGAAAAATATTTCTTTGAGCTACGTATTTTTGTTCCAGACAGAATGTCCAGGGAAGTGAACCAAGGAAATATCACATAAGTTGCAATCTGCAGAAGGCAATGCCTTGGTTTGACATGGCTGGAAAAAATGCATCTATCAGCCTTGAAAATGTTGCTTTTACCTGACAAACACATCAGCAAAGTTGGGATGTTGGCTCCTGTTGTGATTTAACCCCAACTAAGCCCCGCACACCTTCCCTCCCTCCCGTGGGATGAGGTAGAGAATTGGAAAGAATGAAACCCTTGTGGGTTGAGATAAAACCAGTTTTAATAGGTAAAGGAATAGCCACTCCCAGATGCAAAGGAAAACAAGAAATTCGCTCACCACTTCCCATGGGCAGTCAAGAGTTCAGCCATCCCCAGGAGAGCAGGGCCCCATCAAACCTAATGGCAACACAGAAAGACAAACACCATCACTCTGAGCATCCACCCTTCCTCCTCCTTCCCCAGCTTTACACACCGAGCGTGGCACCACATGCTCTGGGACATCCCCTGGGTCACTTGGGATCAGCTGTCCTGCTTGGGTCCCTTCCCAGCTTCTTGTGCACCCCCAGCCTCCTCAGGGGTGGGGAGAGGAGCAGGAAAGGCCTTGGCTCTGTGCAATCTCTGCTCAGCAGGAGATAAAACGTCCCTGTGACCTCAGCACTGTTCCCAGCACAAAAGAAGGCACAGCCCTCCATTGGATACTGGGGAGAAAAAAACCTCTACACCAGCCAAAACCAGCACAGCCTCCATTAACAAAACTGCTTTATTTATCCTTATTAAAAAAATGTAAACAGGTTTATGTGAATATTATGAGGATATTAGAAGGTAAACTAAACAGGAAAAAACTAGATTCATTTATAGGGAACTCCAGCTTCATTTTCCATACATTTCTTTAAAAATGTGGGTGGATGACTTGAGGCAGTGTGCTAATCCAGTCAGTGCAGATAGGAGAGATATCCTGTGCTGTTTTAGACCTTGAAGTCTGATTCAGACTCCCTCTGTTGTCAGTGGAAAGATGTAAGATTTTGACATAGTTCTTCTCTTCTAGTAGCAGGATTATATTGGTAGGATTTTTTCACCCATCATTTGCTAATTATAATGATAAACTTTATGTTAAATCTTGCTTCCTTGCCCTATGGAACATTAATGTTTGCTATGATTTTTAGATGATACCATAGTACCAGAAATGAAAATAGTCTTTGGCTGATGGTTTTTACATTATTTTAATAGTTCTTTAGTGTCAGTGATGTCAAACCAGGGTTGTCTCCCAAGGTTCACTTGTTGGAACATTTTCAGCTGGGCATGTTGATCATTATGTGTGTTGTACATACCATGATCTTCAGAGGCACAGCAAGAAACATCCCAGCTTTTCTTGCTTAGGATACTAACATGAGCTGAATACTGACAGCTGATACTAACATTAGCTGTTCACCTGCTAAGCCCTCCCCCCACCTCAGTTTCAATTTATAGTAAATTCATATAATTTAAGACCATATAGTGCCTTTGAAGAATGACTTTTAACCTGCTTATTAAGTTAGAATCTAATTTTGTCTAAAATGGCATTTCACAATGTCATAGTATTCCTGAGAGACTCTCATCTCAGTCTAATATTTTACATTAATACCTATGTTCTTCAAAATTGTACAACACCATTCTGTGCACTTCTGGTGAAAGATCATAATTATATGGACATCCTCAATGAACATACTTTTTTCCAAAACCATGTGAGCCATCCTCATTGTCATCTACGTGGGATGGTTCCCTATGAGGTGCACATGCCCCCCCCCTTTCCAGTTTTGAGACAATACAGCAAAGATTCATTTGTTGTTCACACACTGTCTAATCCTTTCCTAACTGGCAGGAAAAAGAATGATTCTTTATTCCTTTTGAACCTTTTCTAATTCTGTGAGCTTTAACTTAATTTTGAAATGTGTAGATGGCTTTAAAATATTGCAAACCCATGTTCATCTAATCCCAGAGCAAACAAGTTTAAAAAATTCATCTGCCTGCACTAATAGAATATAATCCCTAGAATATAAGTGTTGCTCTGCTTAGAAAATAGAGTGGGCATGTAACATCTCTAAACTAAGTTCGCTGTTCAGTACAAAACAACCTTTGCAATCTTGTAAGCTGTATGAAAATGAGAAATGCTGAACCAAGAGGAAATCTATGTTCACACATCATGTTGTTCCTAATCACAATTTTCTCAAATATGCATTGATGGCTTTTTGTATTTAAAGCTCCTACTCTTTATTTTTCAATTTCTTCATTAATGCCAGATTCATGTGACATTAGGCAATAATTTGCTGAAATACTGACATATATTTTATTGCAAAATTGCAATCATGCTTGTCAATTATAAAACTGATTGCATTATATGTCCAAGTTACTTTTGCTTCATATAATTTGAAAGAAAAAGAGGGTGCCTAAATCTTCCTGCAGCAGAATAGTTGAAAAAAATATTTCAATTATTCATTAGTCACACCAAGATTAATAGCACCCAGTAATTGACAAAACTCTGTCCTGTAACAATGTGCAATTGCTCATTACTGCAAAGGATGCAATTCTGAGAAACCCATTATTTGATTAATAAAATTTATTTGTGTGTCTTGAATCCAAGTTAGCAAGTTTCTGCTCTGTTCCTCAAAACCCTCACAAAAAATAAATGATAAAATATTTTAATATAATGATAAAAATATTTTACTGTGTATGCTGGGAATGATGCAATCACTCCAAAGAGAGGATCATTGTCCAGGTCATTCCAAATTACTAATGTATAAGGTACATCATTGTGCATGATGTGTTAGAAAGAAAATCCAATTTATAAAATGTTCCAGGATATTTTCAGTTAATTTGTTTGTGAAGATTTTCTAATTCTTTCAGTCTTACTGTGCAAGGCTCACAGAGGTGAACATTGAAACTTTGAGCTTTGTATTGTGAATTCTCCAGAGCAGCATGAACATTCCCAGTAAAAAGCTGGGAATCTTTACCCTGTGAGACTGAATTCCCCTGAAGGCACTGTCAAGGTTAGCTACAAGGCATCAGAGTCCTGGGCTCAGGTTTGAATGCTGTGTTTGTGTTGGGTCTCAGGCTATGGCCTTTTGGTTAGGTAGTGAGAGGAATGAGGCAGATTCTGCTGATGGAGGCAGCAGATGGGAAGGGGGGAAGAAAATGCTCCTGGGGAAATCCAGCAGCAAAAATAGTCCCTATTTAAATTTGCTGTATTCATGCAGTAGATTAGTGGGCAAAGTTCAGAGTACAGCCCAGAGGAAATACTTGCAATGTAGAATACCAGGTAACATAGGTCAGAAGTGTCCCTAAAGTTGTATGGTTCTAGAACAGTCCTGTGAAAAACTGAGCCTTCATTTACTAGGAAAACCCTTTGTTGTAAGAGGCCTTGTTCCATTCTGATATGTGCCAGACCTAGAAAAGCAGCTGGGAGGGACTCACGTGTCACCTTTCTTGGGCTCACCTATAGGTAATCCACGAACTGTATTTTAAATTGCAGTTCTGTCTTAGAGAAGAGGCAGAGGATAATGGGAGGGATAACTAAACCTTTTTTGAAGACTTACTGAGTAAAATATTTGGAGAGATGGATGTTAATACGTTGAACTCAAAACCTGTGCCATTAATTCCTCTGTAGTGTTTAACATTACCCAGTGGTGTAGAAAGGGAAAACAGGCATTCTGGTAGGGATTTTGAATTGGAACTGGGACAGATCCTACTGGTTTGAGAAAGTGTAATTGTTTATGGCTGTGATTTTTGTATTGTAACTGGATGTTCCTTCCCAACCTCACATGGGGTTTTTTAGAAATGATGGGTTTTGTAGTTACCAGCATGAGAACACCTGAGATGGCTTGTACTGAATGTGCTCCTTTTCTCAGGAGATCGATCCACAAGATAAAGAATAAAAAGGGAAACAAAAAAACTTGCAGCTGTACAGGTTTTGATGTGAAAGTTTTACAGAGAAACACGAGGAGAGGACTTTTGCTCTGTGTCTTGGGTCAGCTGCAGACGAGTATTTGGTTATGTCTTCCTAAAGGCTGAAGAAGAAAGAGACAGTTCTGAGTGAGTGGTTATTATACACATGTTTACACAAAGTGTGGAAATTATCCTTGCAGTCTCATCTTTCCTGCTGCTAGTTTGCTGTTGGCAAATCAGATGTTCCTCACAGGGTATTTGCAAACAGCTTCTCCCAGAGACACTCCCAAGAGCATGTGGGTTGCTTGTACACCAATGTCTTTCTCCAGAAGTCCTTGGCTCCTTTTGTGACCCCAACTCTTGCACACCTTATTTGAAAGTTTCATTTCAAAACTGTCTGGTTTAATTATGATAATTAACTCTGCAACATGAGCTTCTCTATTTAAAACTATTGAAATTATTTCTTGAGATAGCTGTATAGCAGTAATCTCTAGTAACTGGCAACATGAGTTTCACTAGAACACCAACAGAAAAATATTCACCATGTATTAGGAGGAAGCTGCTTTTGTGCACCTAAAGTGATAGAAAACTGAGGGTATGTCATATCATTATATCAAGACACTACTATTAAAAGAGGGAAGTTAAAATTTAAATACAATCTCATGAAATGAAATGTATTCAAATTCTTAGGCTTTTGGGAAGTAGAGTAGGGCAGGATTTATCATTATCATCTAAATGAACAAAAATTCGAAGTTTTTCTGTGTACTGGGAATTGCAGATTTTAGCTAGCCTTTTAACAGGAGGTCTGGATCCTTTTCAAGTTTCATCACTTTTACAGCATCCTGTTTAATGTCCTGCTTTTCCTCTGTCCAAGATCAGGATAATATCTCACTGTCTTGCTGGCACAGTGAGACATTTACTAGGATGGTGAGATATTTTACTAGGATAGTGAGCAATTAGGGGTGACAAATTAAGCTCTGCAAGCACTTTGAGCATCTCACGTGAAAGCTCCTATTGAAATATGGGCATTGTTTTTTCTGAACAGGTGGGATAGAAAACTGCTTGAATTTTGAAGCTCTTTAGCAAGGCAAACCAGTTCTTAACAGCACCTTTTCTATCAGCTACTTGTTAGAAAGCTTGGAACAATAGCCATATTATGGATTTTCTGTAGGACCCCTGACTTTAAGGGTGTATCATGCGATTTCAGCCTTCAGTTCTTGCTGTGTTCAGTCTCAGAAATAATGGCTTCTGTACTGTTTCCCTAAAGTCTGTATTAGAACAAAGTGTAATAACATCAGTGCTCAATTCAGAGGGTGGTAAGGCATCAGTGCCTGCAGCATTATTCACAGTATGAGCACTATATCTGGTGCTGACTGGCTCCTACTATATCACAAAGTGACAGCTAACTCGCTCGACTATGGTTGATCTGAAAAAGCTCTCTTGAGCAGAGTCCTACAGGAAAGCACAGAAAATTGTGGTTTGTGATTTATATTAAGCCAGTTTTTCTTGATGATCTATATAACTAAATGCTGTATCAGTTACTTTTAGGAGATGAAATATTTGTTGTTAAAATTATCTCACCTATTTTGAAGAAATATCAGGAAATGTGGTAACAGAATCTTTTCAAGATGTCTTTGCTCCCAAAATAGCTCATGGGGTAGGACTCTACTTACCAACTGCTCTTTTTGCATATATACTGGCATAATGCAAAGGACAGGTGTGAAATCAAGGCTGCACTGAGATCCTTAGCCAGATATGAAGATGAGACCTACTACAGTTGACATAAATACTTATTATGACAAGCCCATTCTTGATCTTTCACAGTTTGTCCTTTTAAAATATCACAAGGCTTCCCCAGATATCTCCCCTGAAATCAGCAGTCTGACATTGATTTTCACAGGATCAGAGCAGGCACACATTATGAAGACTGCTTCATTCTGGTTCTGAAAGGAGTTGTTCTAAAGCAAACAGTGCAGTTGCCTTCCCCTGTGTATATGTCCCTGCAGCCCCAAAGCCTCTCAATTTTTTGGACTTGTGTGTGGAAGAGGAGCTGGAGAGTGGGTTTAGCAGACCCCAGGAAAGTTGCTGGTGATTACTGTAAACTTTTGCCTTTTTTTGGGATAATACATTCTCACCACTACTGTGACAACTGTCTCTGTCTTTAAGAGCAATGCAGTCTGATTAAAATTGTGTCTGGTTCCTCAACATTATTCCATCATCCATCAAAACTCTTTTTGATGTAAAGGATAAATATATTTACATTTGGTTTGGCCCATGAACTATTTTCTAAAGCACATTTAAGGGTTTATGTTCCAAGGTGGTAAGGAGATAAGCCCTGATTCCTGATCTAGTTCCTTAGCTGAAGGGTGCCTTAAGCTAAACTGATAAACAAATATAGACCATGTAGAACCCAACCCCTTCTGCCTTGTTTGTTCATTGGGGCTATGGTAGAATCAAATCTGAATGATTCAGGGCAAACCAGATCATGACTGAAGTCTGTCAAAATGACTTGAAACCTTGGACTCTCCGTAGAGGACCTGGGGTGCAGTTTGGCATGGCTGAGGAATGACAAAGCTGTTGGGGAGAAATACAGGAAGCAGCTGGAGGAGCTATAGGAATGTTTTCTCTCTTACACAAGTTAATTGAACAAGTTTATAGAAACCTTTTTCTTCTGTAGGAAAAAGCCTCAAATACTCTAAAAAATGACATTTCTAATTTTCTTCAGTAAGAAACAATTGCTTCTGTGTGTGTTCGTATCCCAGTAGTCCCAAAGTCTCTATAGACAGCCAGAAGATTTATATTTGAGTGAAATCTAGTGTATCACACACAGGAGCTTGCAAAAGTACAGTAAACATCCTTCAAACAAATTCTCATGTGCCCTGACTACAAAGTAAATGAAAAGCAATACACAGGGTTGGAAAGAAACCACATTTCTAGGTTGGTTTCAATAGACTCTTAGTTTTCCCAGTGTATTAGTACTCACTCCGAGTCTGCTGCATCCTGCTTTCTCCCCCACAACACAGCTGAGCTGCACTTTGTCTACCACTCTGACATTTTATGGAAAACCAGCATATCAAGGTTTATCTCTAAAACACTAAAAATAATAACTGTTGGTACTTGTTTGAGGTCTGGTTAATTAAATATCTTAAATGTAGTCAATAGAGACATAAAAATAACAGTTTTCTTGCCATGCTGAAGAAGCAGGGAAGAAAGTAGACTAAAGCAGAGTCCAGGGTGAGTTTAAATATGCTGAGCTATATTGTGGCATTGATTTTTGAACAGAAATACCCATTGAGTTCAGTGGGGATTTCTGCTTAAAAATTAATAGTGCAAAACAACACCCTAAGATTAAGATAAAAAGATGGAGGATGATACTTAATTGGTACCTCCTTGTCAGGATGGGTTTCCCCTATAGATGGAGTAGCTGCACTTTCCATTATACAATAGTAAAATCTAAAGGAACTTTTGTGCAAGATGATTATTATTCTATCCTTATTCTTACTGCAAATTTTAACATATATTAGATTTCATTAGTTTAATTAAAACAAACACGAAGACATATTAAAATATAAATTTTATTTTAATATTTTTTTGTTTAGATTTATGGTAATGTCACTAATTTCTTATCTCTTTTGGGAACTAAAGTGTCCTGCCTGGGTGGAGTGGGGTAGAAGAGCACAGCCTATGCATTAGTACTCAACACCTCATAGACTGAAGAAAAAGTTCAGACTTTTTTCTGTGTGTTTTCTGCAATTAGAGTAATTTCATACCCTTTAGTGAATAAATATTGGGGTCTGTAGGAAGTCAGCACAGATGGGGAAATAAAGCACAGTGTCACTGCCTGACTTGCCTGTGTCCTTTCAGGAAAGGGATGGCAGCAGTGGTGGAGGAAAACTGTCCCCTTCTCCTGAGACAAGGTCTGCTGCCTTGTCCTTGGAGGAATGGAGGGCACATTTCATGTAAAGAAGAAAGATGGCCACAGCACACATTTTAAGAAAGCTAATTGCAACTGCTGTTGTTAAAAATTGGATTAGATGATGAAAGGTCTTTCTAAAAATTCTACAATCAAAGAGGGAAAAATAGGTCATGTTTGAAGAAAAAAGTTCCTGTAAATGACTGACAAGAAATGAGATAAAAGCCAACAGTCAAGTTCCAGACTGAATTCTTATGACTTTTTGCCTATTCTTATCTGCTTGTGATTAAAGAAGCAATGGTGTTTTGAATTAGAGCTGTAATTCATCTTATTGGCCCACAGGCCAACAAAAAGTTTGGTCACTTACTGCCATTACAAGAAACAGTTCTGGGCATTGTTTGGAAACAAATATATTGTGGTAATGTAAACAAAAGAGAACTTACAGATTCTGAGGAAAATTTTTACTGGAGGCTGGTCCTGCTGAAACAGATGGTGTAATCTAACTACTCTTGACTTTAAAAAAATCCAGTAAATGACTGTTTTCCTGAAAAGAGATTACAACAAACTTCATGGGAGTCATGCAGTTGTTATAATCCAGTGATGAACTTTTTCATCACTGAATTAGTGAGACAAATTCACTGATTTTTGCATAGCTAGTCAGATCTACTCAGAGTTTATTTCCATTAGAAATGTCAATATTTTTTCCTTAAAAGAAAACATCTCACATAAAAAGATGCCTTTCTGTCTTTGCTTTCTTCTACTTGAATGTAAAAACTCAAAATTTTTGTTTCCTGAAAAGATTAGGGGAAAGAAATCAGTGTTTACATAAAGCTGAACAAAAAATAGGTATAGGTAAAAATAAAGATTTTTTTATTTTTTCTTTCAATCTTATTCATACACTCACGACTGAAAGCACCTGTAGGATGCATATATTGTTTAATTCATTAATACCAAAAAATGCATGTCTAAGATACCTTTTTGCTCTGAGGCCATCTTCTCTTTCCTGTCAGTAGCTTTGCCTGAGGTGTGACTGTACTACAGGGAGAAGTTGTTCTAGTCTTTGGCTGTGTGATTTAGTTTACATTGTGTGCCATGTTTTGTATGATTTGTTTTTAACTGGTAATTGAAAAGGAACTCATTTGATGGGAAAAAAATTACTTTTTAACTATGCTTTTGACATTGGCTCTGATGCATCCCAGTTCAGCCTAAGTGAGGTGACTATTATTTGGCAGGTCTGCATATAGCTCAGCAGTGGCTGATGCAGCTGTGCCCATTTGGCATACAGGTTTTTAATTTTGTAATTGGTAGCTGGCCAATAACCACCAGTTCTACATTTTTCTTGCAAATTGGTGGGGAAGGAGTGACCCACGGCTCTGTAGAAGAGAGAACATGCAACGATACTGGGGCTGTGTTCATCCCACTGATGCCTTCAGGATTCCAGAGGGGGAGCAGCTATGCATCAGGGAACAGACAGGTGTAAGGGTTGCTTGCCTGAGTTCTCTATTTCCTCCTGTAAGGGTTGCATTGTTTGGCTTCTAGCAGCTGAGTTGAAGAAACTGCAAGATACAATAGCACATATGTGGGGTTTTAGTTTCTTTTCAAGGTCCTTTGACAAACCAGATGTTTTCCAGACAGTTTCCAATGTGTTCTAGATCTGGTGTTTAGGACTTTGTCAGTCAGTGCTGGAGGTTGCTTCTGTCTGGAACAGGTCTCTAGAATGTGCTATAGACATTGCTGAGTATTTTCTGTGCTTCTGTAGACAAAGAAATTCTCATGTCCTCTGAGACATCTTTTCAGCTTGCTGAATATCTCAGCAGGGCACCATTACTGACAGGAGCATGCATTGGACATCAGCAGGTGGTTTCTTCATGAAAAGGGTTGTTAAGTATGGGAATGGGGTGGACTCATGGTCTCTGGAGTTGTTCAGGAAGAATCTGGATGTAGCACTCAGAGCTTTGGTCCAGTTGACAAAGTGGTGGTGATCAGTCAGTCAGAGGCTGGACTTGATGGTCTCAGAGGTCTTTTCCAACCTAAACTATTCTGTGAGCATGAAAAAGACAAAAAGGTTACTTATGCAAGGCAGTTTGTTCCTCTCAGATGAGATGTGATGACTTGAAGTGTGTCTAAGACTGCCTCACTCCAAAAGTGAGGGTAGGCAGTCCCTGTGTGACAGAAGGGGCACAACTGTGTTGTAGCACAAAATCTTAATCAAAAGATTTGATGAGTTGTCAGTAAGAGGCAGAGTCAAAATCTAGAGATCTGGATACCCCATCTGTCTGCTGCAGTTTGTGTGTTAGAGAAAGATGCATATCATTTATGCTTTTAAGGTTGAACACTGATTATCTTGTGATTGTTTTTTATTGTTATTTTCATGTTAGATTAATGTGTGAAGGTGCAGCATCTTTTCTAAACCTTTGTTTTATTGGAAGGAAAAGTTCCTCTAGTGACTTTGTTCTGTTCATGCTCTTTTCTTAGACTTGCTGATACTCATAAAAAGACCTGAAGCTGTGAAAATGCTCTTTTTAAAGTTAATTCCATTCTGAGCTATCATGTCTTTTCAAGGCTCCTCAGCACTTGAGCCCCAGGTCACAGTGCGGTGATAAAAAATATGTATGTTCATAATTAGCTTATAAATAATGCAGTTTTCTCATTCAGACTTCATCCTTTCAACATGCCCATGGATTATTGTTCTCTCTGCAGTTTAAATTTCTGAGCACTCTGTGGCCCAATTTTTCTGCCATTTGGTGGGTTAATTCTCTGTTACAATGTGCTCAAAGCCCAAAGCAGTGGCTGGGAGTCTGGACAGGCATCATGTTTGGTTTTCATTTGTTTTTCTGTCCTGAATATAACAGATAAATGATATGGTTCTTGTCTTCAGGTATGAGTTTGTGTAGCTGCAGTCTGAACTGCTGATGCTTCATTTCTCTAATCTCAAAGGTTTTATATTATAGATAGGACTATACTGAGGTTGTTTGACGCTGAGATGCTCTAATAGGCAGTTAATTAGAATAAAGAGTGCGAAAGGAGTCCAGAGTTCACATGAATTATTTGGATATAAAAATGAAAGCACCCTTCAATTTCCTGGTAAACAACCTCCAGTGCCTCTTAAAAACCCTGACAGGTTAGCCCATTTGAGAGCAAAATAAAAAACCCAATCCAAATTTAACTTCATCCAAATTTATTAAAGAGATACCTTTACTTTGACAGAAGTTTGCTGGTCATCTTTAACAAACCAGAGTTCTCAATGGCTGCTGGTAAGTTGAACAGAGAGAATTCAAAATTCATTCTAATTGACACTCTGCATATATTTTTTGTTGAATGTGTGCTGCTGTTGCTCACTGGACATGGACCATACTGTCATTTTCAATAGAGATTTCTGTGGCAGAAGGGCAGAGGGAAAGAAAAAACTCTTTGATAAAATGCCTGGAGTTTTTTATTATGTATCCTTCCAAAGGCAAAGCAATCAGAGGGAGGGAGGAAAAAGGAAGATATATCCTCTCAAAAGCAACAACTTGTAGTCTCTCTCTGCTTCTACTCAACACCTCCCACATTGCTGTGCTGTGCCCTGCTCCCCCTGGAAGTCAGAATCACAGGGATCCACAAACCATTCTATAAATACAGGAGCCCTCCTTGTACTCTGGTGTGTTTACAGAACTGGTGAATACCATTGCTAGTTTGCAGTCTCCTTTCAACACTTAAATGCCTTTTTTTCATTTTGAAAAGAAAGGTGTGAGATCTAGGCTAGAGCACAAATGCTACTGCAGATTCCAACCATTACTTGACTTTGAAGGGTTACAGTGCACGAGTTGGGAACCAGAAGACTGAAAATGATGAAAAGTAAAACCTCTCATGAAAGAATGAGGGGCAGACAGGAAAAGGAGCCCATAAGCAATGCTCTATTCCTGTTCTATAAGTATCTGAAGTACAAAAATTGTTGAAGAACTGTTTGGATAAGATAGCCACTGCGTAGTTAACGAAGAAAAGTTCCTGGTCAAAATAGAAGAGGTATTGCTCAAAATCCCATCTCATTCTGCCTTGATTTGGTTTTATGCAGTGTACATAATGAATAACGATGTAATGAAAAACTCGACTGATGGAGCAAGGACTGAGATTGAGATTTTCTGGAAAGAAACATCTGTGTTTTGTGTGGGATGAATAGCCAACAGTTTGCAGGACAAAATTAAAATTCAAAATTGTCTTAGTTGAATAAAGTCTGGTCTGAAAATGTAGAATAAAGTTTACCAGGAATAAATAGTGCTGTTTTATTCCATTTACACAGAAGTAAGTGTATGTGTATATTCTCACAAGTATGAGAGAAGAAGCTGCTGACTTTGGTGAATTTGTTGGTTTGGGTAGGGATTTTTTTGTTTCTTTTGGAAAAAAGTGATGGGACTATTAGTGGTTTATAATTTTTCAAGAATCAGAGGTCTTGCACTTTTGCAAGAAGGTGGAACACAAATTTGGAATGAAAAGACCATTTCTAAACTGCACATTTCATGAGCCATGAAAGAAGAAACTGTAGCTATACTACACGCTATAAGCCTTCTGCTGTTGTCTAGCCTGGAGACAAAAAAAATTTAACAAGCTGAAAAGTCATCTGAGGAGGACATGATAATATTTCTGTACATAAGGATTAGTGCAAAATGAAGACGTTTACGTAGGAGTTTGTGGTGACCATAATAAGCAATAGACTTGAGTCAGAGCAAGATTCTTTAGGGGATGCTTCCTAAAGCAAAGATAATGCACTCCTTGGAGAGTTTTAAAATTTCAGTTGTTGGAGTTCTCCAGGAAAGGGATGGGAAAATGTTTTAGAAATGACAGAGGTATAATTGACCCTGCTTTGGGCAGCACAGCCATCAATGCTGTGCAGTGACCTCCCCAAGCCCCCTGAAGCTCTCTGCTGTTATGGTTTTATGCAGTGGTGTGGTGAAAAGAAGTGTTTTGGTCAGAGCAGCTCATCCATTTCTCCAAAATAATCTGCATTGTTCTGAAAGCATGCAAATGTCCCTTATTCCAGCATGGGAATTACCAGCCAAGGGTTCATTGCACTGTTCAGCATAATCATCATTGTTTTTGATAAAACATTTAGTCTCAGAGTTCCTTTGAATTTATTATTATATGATGAAAGACCAGTTTGTGGCTTAATTCACAGATTAGACAGCACCCTGTAATGGAGTTCCTTCAATGTGTGAGTGACACTAATGTGTTTGCTGTGCTGGTGTAAATATTCATAGGGAGATTTTTTGCATTATCTAGTCTGTGCAGAGTGTATTGTGGTCTTGCAGAGATTTCATAGGGATAAACAGAGACTGAATGCTCCAGCAGTAGAAACTGATGGTGAATAAGAAATGAAAACATTCCACCTTCTTTGGTTTGATAAAAAATACTTTAAAAATTTTTCTCCATTGTTTTGGATTATTTGAGTGTCTTTGTTAAAGTTTAGTCTTTAATTAAGTGACCAGCTGCAAACATAAGACAAAAGCTTTCCATCTTTTCACAGGGAGAACTTATTCATTAATAAAATGGACAAAATGGATTAAAGTTAATGCAAATATTAAGATGGTGAATTGTACAGGGAGGAAGAGTGAGATGGAGCTCCTAAGGTATGACCACTATATTCTGTAAGAAACTACTTCAGATTGCAGTGTGGACAGTTTAGATCTTCCAGTGATTTGCTGTTTCTGTGCAGGAGAAACACAGAATCTTTGTTTTTGTGTTTGAATTGAGGCTAAGGATTTTTGTGTTCCCAGGAACTCCTGATTTTGGTTAAATAAAATCTTGAGCAGTAAAATCAAAACTTCTCATCTCTGTAAACTCTGATCTAAATCTTTCATGTTTGGATGCATCAGATGATCAGGGCATTTTGGGGGACATTATGTAATTATCTTTTGGGCTTTTTTTTTTCCTTCTTTTTTCCTTCTTTCTGCTTATATGGGAAAAAAACCGCTATTGTGCTCCTTGTGTGCACCATAGGACAACAAATGTCAAACCCTGAAGTCCCCCTGGCTGCATGATGACTCCTTCCTCTGGCTGAGACAAACAGGTCATTCCACAGGATGCTCTGTTTAGGTACAGTTAAAGCAGTGATATCAGTGGGGGAAAACCCAATAATAAAGCCATGCTGGCTAGCCTTTGTGAGCAGAAAATGTGCAGTAATTCTGTCTATAAGATGATATCTTACTGTTGAGTTCTTTGGTCTGTCTTGTTTTTTTAATTGCACTTTTTTATTGCTGAAAGGGCTGTCACAGGCAGAAATCTCCATAGGAAGTATATTTTTTTTGGCCATTCTCAAAGGCTCTCTTGTCAATTTATTATCACAATAGCAAGATATGCACATGCAGTAAATCAATGTAGGTTAACTTTTTAATAGGAAAGGCATTCTACATTTTTTGGCATCAGTCTGTATCTTTTTTTCAATTATAAAGTCTCTCACTGGGCTAAGCATTTGTCTGGTAGGTGTGTGTATCAGTGACAACTTAATATTCAAAGGTCAGACTGCAAAGATCAGGCCAGTGTGATGGCATCTTTGCTCTTTAATAATCAGATGGGATGTCTGGGATCTCTTGAAGTGCTTCTTCTAGGTGGCAGTGTACCACTGCAGCAGTTAATTGCCTGTTAGCTTCTTGGATCAATGTAAAAAAGAGATGTGAAGATTTTTCCAAAATCTGTTTTCCTTTTTTTCCCTCCCAACACAGCTCTATTTGAGCACTTTCCTCTGATTTATCCAAGAATAACCTGACTATGTGAGGGGAAACTTCAATACTCAATTTGAGCAGCTGCCTAGTAGGTTCTTTTCCTAAAGGTTGGTAAAGGGGAAATTTTGCCTGCTCTGCACTGGAGGTTGATGGTTATTCATTACATTGGGTCACTAAGAAGAGGTTTGGCATTTTCTCAGATTCACCATATACCTTGGTGTTCTGCCTCCAGTGGGATCCGTGATTCCATATAATTTTTATGTTTTTTCCCATGGGGAGGTGAATTAGCTACTAATGTATTCTGCAAATATTTTGGAGTTCATGGAACCCATATAGAAGGCCACTGGGTTGATCAGGCAGGGCTTGCCTTCAGTGAAGCTGTGCTGGCAGTCCCAAATCACCTCTCTGTCCTTGTGCTTTAGCATAGATCCAAGAGGATCTGTTCCATGATGTTTCTGGACACAGAGATCAGGCTGACCTGGTCAGAGGTTCCCAGAGTTCTCCTTTCTACCTTTTTTAAAAATAGGTGCAGTGTTTCCCTTTTTCCAGTCAGCAGGGATTTCACCTGACACCTGTGACTTTTCAGATATGGAGAGTGGCTTGGCAACTACATCAGTACATCAGCCAATTACCTCAGGGCTCTGAAAAATCTAACAGCTGTGGGATCCCAACATTTCAACAACTCTTATCTCTTTAAGTTCTTTCTTTGATATGAATTTGAATCTTGAAATAAAAAAGAAATTTAAAAATTAATAAAAATAGTAAAAAACGTATCCTGGCCTCCCTCTTTTTAAAGATTTTCTTCTGTCATGGTGGCAATTCCCAGGAGGCTGAAAACAACAATACTTCAGACATCAGCTTTCACCCTGTTGGGGTTTTTTTGGCCACAATCATGTCATAACATCCAGAGTAAATGCTGATGTTGGTTTGGGAGAGTCCCAGTAGATCACAGCTGTTCTACCCCCTGCAGAAGGAGGAGCTCTGAAACACAAGAAATGAAACTGTGGTTTGCTAATTTGGGGATTTATTTTACACTTCAACATTATGAGGAAAAAAGTAATCATGTGCTTGCCATTTTTCATTTTCCCCTCTTCAGAAGCTGCCAGAATGCTGCTACACACCTAATAGTGGTCAGTATTATATTAGAAATTTCTCCAGGATGCCTTTGAATGCCTTTCCATCCTAGGTGACCATATCTTTCCAAATAAACATGATTCAGGGGAGAAGGAAGAATTTAAAATGAACCCAATGTATGTGTAAGGATATGCTATGCTTATAAAAATGAAGTAACTTTTGGTTATCTTATCACTGTGAAACTGATCAAGTAGTTTCAGCAAAATACTCCAGACACATCAATGTACCTATGTGAAAGCTTTTGAAAAATTAAGGTTGATGTGTTGACAGCTGTAATACCACTAGCTTTTAATCCTTGGTTTCTTTTTTCATTATTAGGGATTCCAGAACATGGGTAGGGGAAGATTAGGTTTATCCACTGACAATATAAAATCCTGTAATCCCTTGAAAGTTTAAAATCTTCCTTGGGCTGGAGAAGGAACACTTTATCAATATGTACAGCTATGGCCTCTTTAAAGGATAAAAAACACATCTCCTAGCTTAAGGGAAGAAGAATCATTTTTTATTGGCCTAAGGAATTTCGGTTTTGAACCTGTGCTTCAATTCATGAGAAAGGCTTGAGTGAAGCTGCTATTATTATAGTGTTATTTTGATCCAGGGAAACACCTGGTTTTTGGCTCATATATTGCTTCCCATCTGTAGCTTCCTAAGAGCTTTACAAGGGTCAGTAAATACCATGTAACTCCTCTGCCAGGTGTTGGCTGGCTGTCGTGGGAGCCTCTGGAGTCCTTACTAAAAAGTAACCCACAAAGGCACAAGCACAATCCAGAAACCTGGGAGGGTGAATTTAATGGTCTCAGTGTTCTCTAAGTGATAGTTTCTTGCTTGTGAGAGTTAATCAAATGCACTTAAGATAAAGGAACTTCTTTTGGAATACTGGAACCATGAGAACATTCCATAAAGAGTTGCCACAAGACAAACACCAGGGCCCAAACATCCATGTAAGGCTGTTGTCAGCTGGTTGCTCTCTTTCTTCTGAGGTGATGGTGCACTCACAGATTGTCTCTGAGAGCAGCATTGAGTTTCTGTGACCTTTCAGGCAAGGGAGGTGGGACCTGATCTTGAATCAGCTGGAACATGGAGATAGAGCTAACTGGTGTTCCTGCTTAGAGTGAAGCTCAAATCTGCAGGACTGTCAGGTCTCTAAAATGGTGTTTCATGAGAGATCTGCTGTGCTGGAACTCAGCTTGGCTAAGGCAAAGAAAAGTTCCTTAAATGGTTTTCCTCCTAATGTCTCTCAGTGAGAGTCCTGTCCTCTGACATTTTTGGGTTATGTCCTGTTTTCTTTCCTAAACTGAAAGCCTTTAATGTCCGCCTGCACTGCAACAAACCCTCCAAGGACCCTTATGTGTTTCTAGGAGAGGTAGTGTTGTTTCAGTCCTCTCAGTTTTGGCCATTTCTGCTCTTCCAGGTGCATTCTTGCCACAGAATTTTTTTGTGTATTCCCCATCCCTTCATCACCTGACCTGCTTTGTGCTCTAGAAGATCTCAAGGCAGTTCTACGTGCTGATGTTCTCTCTGGGAAGACAGAGTACATCCTTCCTCCCCCTGCCAGGGACAGCAATCAGTTGCAGGTGACAATGCAGCCTTCATGTTGATGACCTGACACTTGATTTTAGTAGGCAGTGCAATACTGAAAGGCTATACAGCAAAACCCAAGTAAAAGGCACAGAAAGAAGCCTCACCAGCCTTTCTAATCCTGGTATTTCTCATTAGCCACCATCCCTTGTTGCCTCTCATCACTGTTCCCATCGGCCTGCAGCAGATGAGTTTGTTGCTAGCTGCTCCCGTTCCTGGCTGGGCCCCTCATGGTCCCCCTGCTCCTCCATCAGCTGCTTCCATCCTGCTCTCTGCACAGCTCTGTCCATCACTGCGAGGGCAGGAATCTGCAGAATGCTTCTGCAGGAAAAGCCCAGATTTCTTGTCACAAAACAGAGGCTTTTAGGATGGAGCCTTTCTGATAAATCCTGGGACCTTTGCCACAGTTTATTTGTCACAAAGTTGCAAGTGCAGCATTAAATCCAACTGACTCCTTCCCCTGAAGCTCATCTGTCATCATTGAGGTTTTATGCCTTGCACAGTGTGTTTACAAATTAAAAAATTCCTTCAAATTCTCAGTTTAGACATTTATATCTAAATATATCATATATAAAAGTCTCAAAATATATCATTAGGAAAGTAAAATGCTTCTATTGTCTTATATTGTTTTCTTTTGTTTCTGCTAAAGGCCCAAAATTTGTCCTATCCACACACTCCACCCTTTGGACTTGCTTTTCTTGCTAATATATTTGTTTTGCTCTAAAAGAAATAGAAGTCATTTGTCCAGTGAACATAGTTAACAGCCAAATGCACGAGAGATACCAAATCTTATGACTCCTCAGCATCTCTTTTTAGCTGAAATACTTGGAGGCAGATCTCAGAAGCATTCATCTGTCTGATCCATACAGTAGGAAAGTGTAACTAGCAGCCAGTGCTGCTGGGACCCAGTGGCAGGCTGGATGGAACAGGGAGCTGTCAGCAGTCTGAGAGCCAAATGCATCCCTTCCTGCAGCACAGCACCACAGCCCTGTGCCCAGAGCCCACTTGGCTGCCTGCTCCTCTTGAACCGACCTTTATCCTTTACAGAAAACTATTTGTCAGGTTGATGTTCTGAAAACGCTCTGATAACCTAATTTGAATATATTTTGCTATCTGTTAGCTTTATTAAAGTTATCCCTCATGCTTTATAACCAAGAGCTGACCCCATTTATGCAATGTAGAATGCTAACTCACGACTAATGGGGAATCCATGTTTAATGCAGTTTTCCAGTGTGGAAGAAAAGGTATACACAGCCCGATTAGTGAAGAAATTAACTTAATAATTATTTTATTTTTTAAATGTGGTTTCATTTTTTAAATGCAACTTTATATATCAGTTTCAGAAATGAGTTTTCATGTTTAAATGATCAAGCCCAAACATAGTTGTATGTTTTCTTAGCTTTGCCAATTTCTTATTAGGAAAACAGTCTTTGGGGCAGGAGAGCCAAGGACATGTAATTCCCTCCATGGAACAATTTCTCTCTTGATTACTTATGCAGTTTAAACTAAGATTTTTCAGGAAAGCAAGTCAGTCTTAATGCCTAGAATAGGCTTCTAGAACAGGGGGATTAAAGTATTTACCTCAAACCTAGACTCACTGCAGCAATAAATTTATGTGCACATCAAAACTTAATTCTCTTACTCTCATGGATGAACATATGGTTATTTTGCTAAAACAATGCTCATGTCCTGAAATTGCTACTGCTTTGTGTGAGTTAAAATGTTTTTCCCTGTAACTTTCTGAGAAATTCAGTCTTTGGGGAGAAAAAAACCTCCTACAATTCTTTATAACAGGGCTCCTACAAATAGAGGTGACATGTTTATACTTCTCTGACTAAGGAGACTCTAGAAGCCTCAGATTCCATTGTGGTTTTTGTATTTATATTTATCATCAAAGGAGCAATAGGTACAGACTGAGGTGTCAGAGAAAATATAATGTCATCTTTCAAAGAAGTGTTAGAATTTGTTTTGGAATCTGGATGTTTTAACTTGTGTCAATATTTATTATATTCATAAACAAAACAATAGGTTTTATTCATGTTAGAGAAAAAAATAAATTATGGATTATAATTTAAATAGAAAAGTTTTCTTGTGCCTTAATACAAATTGCTAAATCTGTCTTTAGAAGTCAGCAATTTATTTTTTATTTCAAACCTGTAGTTTTTGAGGCTCTTGGCTCTGTGGGAGTATTTCCAATCATTGCAATGGGCAGTGAAACAATTTCATTTAAATATCTCTGCTTTTCAGCCCATTGTTTCTTTTTTTCAATACAGTGAATGAGCTGTTCTCAGTTTCTCAGTAATAAAGAGCCAAGCCTGCAAATGCTTATTTGCAAATGTTCCTTCAGCCATGGGAAGAGCTCTGTGGAGCTCTGGGAGCTGGGTATGCACTGACATCAGTGCATGCACTCTCATTCCTGAGGGACTGGGGACATAAACATGCAAGTGGATCAGGAGAAACATATTTAGCAACTGCATTGCTTAGTGGTGTTCTCTGAAGTACAGCCCCAATGGCCAGTTCAGAAGAAAATTTTGGAGATAGTAACTAAAGAGAAAGGGAAACCACACTGCACATCTAAATAAAGTTTATCAGTAGAACAGTTCCAAGAATCCTCTTAATGTGTTTGGATCAAACTTGAAGTTTCAGTATGAACATCCTGAATTGTTTTCCCTGTAAGGCTCTGCCATTTACATTTTTAAAGCTTTGTAGATTTACTCTGGTTCTACCCTGTTTGGAAAAAAGAAACCACTTAGGTACATTATAATTGCCTTGAAATAGCACTCTGTGGATTAAAAAAATAGAAGGGTATCTATAGCTATTCCTTCAGCTTTTTTAAATCCTCAGACATTAGGAGTCTGGGTGAGACTGCAACCTGCACTTTCCCTTTGCTTTCCTGGGTATGGATACAATAAAATTTATTCTTATGTAGTGCCCTTCACAGAGAAAATCATCACCAGAAAAATGGCTTCAGGCTTAGTAGGACTGTGCTACTGCAGATATTTCTAAATATATTGTCCTCTGAAAATCAGAATTTTCTCCAGTTCTACCTCTCCCAGTCTGGAAATAATTTGGTTGTGCCACAGATTATGGCTCTAAAAACCTGAATAAAAAAAATATTGGAATTTCTGTGGAATAATGATATCTTTATCTTTGTCATTGTAAGTGATACTATAAACTGTACTGCCAAAAATCTTAGGCCTTGTGTACTGTTTAAAGTTCTGGCAAACTGATATTTCCTCATTTTCAGTTGCAGAGGAAACCCTCACTTATTTTTGCTTCTTAATTTCTTGTTGCTCAACATGGTATTATTTTGATATGACTAGGATATGATATATGCATGTATGTGTACAAATACACACATGCAGATGCTTAGGTATGCATAAGCCTTGTATATGCAGTTGTCTCTGAAAGTATCACTTCTCCTTTCAAATTTTCTGTGTCTAAAACTCAATTTTCCTGTGACACTTTTGTGCAGGGAAGCACACTCGTTATTTCTTTGCACACCGGTGTGCTGGGTGTGTCCCTTAGGGCTGTAACACACACACTTCTGTGCCAGCTGCCAACCTCACCATGTTCAGAAATCATCAGTCAAGTCTCACAAAAAAAAATTAGAATGGCTTAAATATTATTGCCTTTCAGAGAAATCATGTGCTTGTGGATCTCTTGCCTTGTTTGTTTCTTAACTGATGCATTTGTGGATCTCTTTCATTGCCTGTCTCTTGTATTATTCAGTGTCATGTTTTTGTAGCTTCTTCTTGCAACCAAAAGGCTGAGCATCACCCTTCCCCCAGACATTCTGAGTGGTGCTTGGTGTTGTTCTTTGTGCTGATTCCCAGCAGTGGAGCTGTGGTGCAGGCACACAGCACTCTCCTGAGCTGAGAGCACTGCCTGCCTTCCCCTCCCGTGCCCTGCCTTGGGATGTCCAGCTGAGCACACAAACTTGTGCTTCGTTTTGTTCTAGCTCAGTTAAAGTGTTCTTCAAGCAGTTCCTGCTGCCAGGGAAAGCCCTGGTGGTGGTTTGGTAGCATACACAGGTTTTGGGCATTTTCCAAATATAGGTGAAAAAGCTCTTGATGGCCTTCAAGCATTTAAGTCATAAGGCCAAGATTCACAGTTTCCATGTCAAGAAATATTTTTGTCTAAACTCAGTAGGAAGAAGGCAGAGATATATTTTTTAATTATCTTGCTTTTTTGTAGTTTATCCTAAGCAAATGTTTGGGCATCTGAGACATTTCTATTTTCGGTGAGTAATAATGTCAGTCTTTTTGCTTCATTTGCTTTTCATGTGAGATTCTTGCCAGGCAAGAGTAAAATATTCAGGACTCATTTACATTGAAAATTACTCTCTCATGGTTTAAGGGAAAAGACAGAATTATTTTTTTTCCTGACAGGTGTTCTTTTGTTGATGATGGTACATGCAGCCATAAAGTGATGTTCCATGAGGCTTTACTGTCTTTCATAAGTGCACTGCTAGTTTTTAAAGACTAAATGTTAAAGACCTCTTCTCCAGAAGAGGAATAAAATGAGTGTCTGTCTTTGGGGAGAAAATGACCTAAGAGCAGAGTACTTTGATTGTACAAGTTCAAATCCTTGACAGATTCAATCATATGAGAAATATAAGAAGCAGCTATAGGTGAATTTTGTAATCTTTTCAGGATGAGCATCTAAAAATTCAGATGATTATCAGCTACTTCTTCACCTGTGAGTTTCATAAGAGAAAACTTTACTGGTATCACTTCAGGTAGTAATGCAAGAGAATTAGGGTTTCAAGTACTTTTGAAGATATTTCAATGACTCATTGTAGCCAAAATAATTGACTGTTTTGTAACAGTATTCTAAATTTTGAGCTGTTTCAGATCTTGATGATGATTGATTTGACTGGCTCAAATTTTGAGTTTGCCATGTTTATCTGTTCTTTCAGAATGACAGATGTTCATATAATACCTTTTTATTTTTGAAATACCAGCCTTCCACATAGAACTTCTTTTCTTCAACAGAATTTCCAAAAGTGAAAACTTTACAGAACAAACATAGGGAAATCTTTGGTGATAGGAATGCATTGAAATATCTTTTAGGTGATTTTCCAGACAATCATTACATCATGTTTCACAGCTTCTGGAGTCCTCAACTCTGTAGTTTTCTGGTTGTCAGATCTCAATACCAAGAACCAGCAAGTGGGAGAAGAGAAATAGTAAATAAGTTGAAGAAGAGTTTCAATGCACAGAGCTCTTCAGGAAGTTCACAAGCTCTGGAGAACCTTGATTGGCATGTGGATTGATTTTATGGGTAGGAAAGGTCTGATACTGAGTAACAGAGAAAATGTCAAGATCTTTAACAAATGCAAATCCTTTGGGACTGGAACACAGGAGAGGAGATAGATCATGAAGTACTATCTGTATTTGTACTTAAAAACTGTGAACTTTAGTCACTACCTATTGATTGCACTGCTTTCAGTTCCCCTGTTGTGCTGCCATCAGCTGCTCACATCTTCCTGTATTATTCTGCTTGTCACATAAATTGTTTGATCTCTTCTTGTACTTTTGTCACAAAAGCTACTCTGAACTGGACTGAACATGTGCAGTGATCTTGCCAAACTCTGTGTGGATGACAAGGCAGACGAGTGACAAGCTCACTTGATTTGGTCCCTGTGCAACAATACAGGAATTTGGTCTGGAGAAATTTATTAGATCTTAAAATGCTTGAGCACAGACGATAGACAGGCAGTGGTATCTGGATCCATAAGCTATAAAGAAACAAATTTTATTGAGTTCTTAAAACTATTATCATTTTCTGTAGAAGAAGTGATGCCGGTATGTGATACTGAAATTAAGAATGGCTAATGATGATGATGAAAAAATTACAGACCACCCAAAGCCTAAAGCTTTGTTGTGATATGAACTGCTTTGTCCTTTCACATGAAGGAAAGTCTTATACCCCAAATAACAGCCTCTTTTTTTGATCTTATGTAAAACATACTGTTTTTGAAAGAGAAGTCACGTTCAAATGTGTCTTATCAGCTACCAGCAGGCTCTACTAATTTCCTTCATCTCTGTTCAAAAAACAAAACATTAAAATCTGAATTGTCTTAGAAGCAAAAGGGGCTTCTCAGTTCTAAATCAGCTAAAGGGTGGGAGAGGGGCACTTCCAGTGACTTCTAACACTACTCCTACTTCAGCTGTAAATGCCATGACCTGCGGGTGTTTTGTGCTGTCATTTCTCTGGTGCAGAAGCAAAGGACACATATGGGATATGGAATCAGATTGCCCACACGTGCTGTGGAACCACGGGATTTCTCTTACACAGCCAGTACCCATGGTTTCACTCCTGATCTGTAATGCCTCTTAGCTCACTGACTGGGTCTGTGTCTCTACTCCTAGACAGCATTAAAGATCACCTCATGTCTGTATTTTCAGGTTTTCTCTGTGTATTGTTTGAAACATTCCCATGATCTGTTTCTACCTACTGTGTCTAGAAGCTATTCATGATTAGCTAGTTGTGTAAGACTGCTGGGTTTTAGGCATTATGGTCCACATTCTCAATGCATGTTGTGATTGTGTTCTCTAAGATTCCCTCTCCCAACTCCTGCTGTTGGGGAAAGGGATGCACCCACTGCACTGAGGCCTGGGGAGAGCACAGCAAAGGGCTTAAGCAGCTGCAAAATGGAGTGACACCCGTGATGCTCAGGCAGTTTTTCTATACATGGGTGACAGGCACTTCACAGATAAAGGGTCTTTAGATAAAATCCTGGAACGAGCACTGATAGCTAACACAGGCAGTGCTCAGGCAATAAAAAGGACCTGGGTGAATATCACTGTTGGTTTCCAGTATTTTTATAACAGATCACAAAACAAATGTTGCCTGTGAGGGGATTTTACCTGTGTAAATGCCTTTTTCCACTATTTCTTTCTGTTTTAGTGTCCTGTTTAGAAGGATGATGTCGCATCTCTTTAGGGTCTGATTTCAGAATAAACCAGGCTCTAACACTGATACTTCTGTGTCTTCCTGCCTGTGCTTGACTATTATTCTGAGACCTAACTCTTGGCCCTTGAGACACTGATATATTTAATTGGATTGTGAAACACGACAGAAGCTCATTTTTCAGACTTTAATCTTGGGAAGTTTCCAATGTGTAAGCAGACAGAGTTGTAATTCTCAGTATTTCCAGAGGCCTAACAGATTCTAAGATCATTAACATTATGTTCTTTATGGCAGAGGGTATGACCATAAATTATGTTGGTATGAGCTTGAATGGAACTTTATGAGCTGAATTCTGCTGAGGCCCTCAAACCTTGTGCTGTAACAGTTGTAAGCAAGGATGCAGGAACTAATAAAAAGGAGAAATTTCAGCACTAGTGGAATTTGTCAATAGGATCTGGTAGTTCAGTGGAATTAAATCTCCTTCAAATTACTTTTTGTTTTAATTCTGTTCAATGGCAGTTTAAGCTTTTTTTAATATTGTGGTTTTATTTATGGTAATTTTTTTGCCTGTGAAATGTTTAGAAGTCACATGACTTTCTGGTGATACTATGCACAAGTAGAAATATTTGTGCTCCTGCTCCTAATTGCTCTTGGAAAAATAGATCTTTCCTAGTCATGTGTAGTATAAATATAATTTCCCTTTTCAGGACGGAGTCTGATTTCAGATTGTGTTTTCATAGAGGGTGAAGACTAGTGTCTCCTTATTGGTGTTGCTCATGTCCTTGCTCTGTATACTTTATTGTAACTGCCAGAAGATCCTTCTCAAAGACTGAGTTCTGGAATTGTAAAATCAAAATTTGAGGGATATCAAAATGCCGCTTCTGCATGGAGTCTTAGGAGTTAGACTATGCATTTGCATTTGCCTTGATCCAGACCACCCATTCTGATGCCTAGTTCAGAAACTTGCACAATCAGTTTAAAATCTTTTATTTATAGGCTTCATATCCTTCAATCTCTTTTTAAAAATTATTATCACTGAATTGCCACGATGAGAGGAATGTTTATGCAAGACATTTCTTTGTCAGCTGCAGTGATGGCTGCTCTTCCTTGTTCTGCTGTACCAGCACCAAGTGGGCTGCAGAACTTCATGTTTTGCCAGGTGCATTAGGCTGCCCTCTGTTAAACAGCTCCTCAGATCCACTGAACTCACACCACTCTGCAGGGCCAAATTAGATTTGTGTGAAATGCTAGCTGAGCCAGCAGCACTGTGTAGCTCCAAGTGACTACGGTAATTAGGAACCAAACCATAAAGAGTAGCATCTCTGCAAGGAGAATGCTGGCATGCTAACTACATCTGTGGCAAATTGAATTAAGAAAAATCCCATTATCTTGCTTGGGATTCTGCTTTCTACTGACAACATGTGTCAGTGTTACTGCAGGTCAGTTACTGCAGAGATATTTCATTACTGTAAAAGGTTCTCTTAGAACAATGCATACAGATATAAAAAGCAAACAACTCCTGTGAACAATAGTAAGAATATTATTTAAAGTTGAACTAAAGATGTGGTTTACCTCTTTTCCTCTGTATTTCTCAGGTGAGGTGAGGTGACAGAGTCATCAAAGCACATAGAATATTCATAATTTTGATACTGGATCTAAACACCTTTGCTGATGTGCTGTTGTCAAGCTAATACCAATGAGCTGTGTCAGAGACAAGTATTTGTACTTATAACTTTGTCTTGCTCTGGGGCTTGTTTTTATCAGTTTATAAACATGTTCATATGAACCAAGTATATTCAGCTGTGTATGTATCTCTTATCTTATAATTTTTCATGATTTTCTGCAAATACAGAAACCATTAAATTTTCAGTTCCATAAGTGAGCTAAAGGTTTGAGAGTGAAGGACAGGCACACAAACAGAAGCACATGTAAAAGTTCCTTATGTACAGTGATCCTGGGGTTAGGGATAAATAGCAGCAAATGGAAACATGGAGTTATCCCTTTGTACCTCTGCTAAATTGGAATCATTTCCGTTTCGTGGCAAGATCAGACAATAGAGTTACATATTTAGCTTGGCTTTGGCACTGACATTTTCCTATAGGGAACAAGAGAATTATTAGATTTGAAGTATGTAGTGTTGATGTTTTAAACATTAAAGATAATGTAGTTTTTTAACATTAAAAACATTAGAACCAAAATATCCTAATAGTGACATAAGCTTGGATATCAAGTACTTTGTTTCACTGAGTTTTAATTAGGAATTTTCCTTAAAGCTTTACCAATGGAAAAGAGCCCGATATAACATTTTTTGCATTAAAATAACTAAGGAGTTTAGTAAATCAGTCATACTATTTCAGATATTCTAACTTTTCAGAGTGCTTCTTCCACAGAAGGAGAGATCTTTTGCTGCATGCTTTCCACAGAACTTCAATTGAGTTAATGACATAAACTTCATCAGTTATCTTCTGTTCTGAGACATCTTAAATTCTATTCAAATGTGCTCTGGTGTTTTAGTTCTTTTGATTTAAAGGAGAAAAATTATCATATTTTTAGAAGGGCAGTGTATTCATCCATGAGAAGGCAAACACTTTTCACCCTCCTGGTATGGGCTGCCTAGTAAATCAGTGAAGCAGGTTCTTCATTTCCTCCTGTCACTTCAACCCCGACATGGAGTCACAACTTGGGCAAACCTATCATCAAGATTCTCCAGCCATCATAAGTGCCATTATATTTATTTCCCTTTATTTACAGGGAATATTTCATTTTCACAAAAATACCAGCCTGAGAGCACAGAACCTCCTCAAAGTGCTAAGGGAAGAAGGAGAGGGGAGTCCCAAAAGGGAATGTATTAAAAACAGCTCTGTAATGCTTGCTTACATCAGCTAATGTTCAGTCTCGTGAAGTGCTGCTCTAAGTACTAGAAATTATATTGGACATGATGTATGTGTGTATATATGCAGGTTCAGAATAATCACCCTGGTACCTACAGGAAACCTAATTTCCCAAGACCAGCCAGGAGTACTTTGTAAGTGGCAGGTGTCCTAACCTTTGCACATCTGAACTATGTAAAGGTTAATTATATTCCACTCCACTGCAACTATGGTTACATTCATGGGACTCTGTGCTTAATGCTGCTTTTTAACTGATGTGTTACTGTAGAGATGAATTATATGAATGCAGAACTAAAATTATTCACATCAATTACAATAAGTTATTATACTTAAAAAGTAAAGATAGGAAACATATTTGCTATAAATTATTCTCAATAGAGTACTTTCTGGTTTGCAAATATTTCAACAAATAATCTTTATTTTCTGATAGTGCATTTTTTATTTTTTAATATTTCCTTGCTTGTCTGGACAGCTAATTTTCAGCCTATGGATTGTGATTAGTAAACTTTGATTGTTTCTTACAGTCCAAACAGGTCCATGTCCTTATGCTGGGGCACCAGAGCTGGATCCATTGCAGGTGGGGTGTCACCAGAGCAGAGCAGGGGGCAGAATCTCCTCCCTCACCTGCAGCTCACAGGGCTCTAAATGCAGCCCAGGACATGTTTGGCTCTCTGGGCTGCAAGTCATGTTGAGCTTCTGGTCAAACAATACCCCCGAGTCCTTCTCCTCAGGTCTGTCCTTAATCCATTCTCTTCCCAGCATGTATTTGTGCTTTTTGTTTATACTTTCTTTTATTGTAGCAACTGACTCAAAAACCCCCCTGTTTGAGAATGTATTTTAGTGGTACAGTATGGAAAATCATGAAGGCAAAAGAGCAGCTACCTGTGGAGATAATAACCATGATCAAAAGGAACTGTACTTAGAGCAAAGACAGGTGGTATTGTTAGGTGTACATGTGGCTCTGCTTCCAGAATCTCTGTATGTGCTTTTCCCTAAGGAAAGGCTGTCTTTTGTCTTAGTCACTGCATTGATAATTACCAGTCATCCAGTTATGTGATGTGAATAACAGAGCTCGCTCCTGAGATCATGCTGCTACTACACGTTCACTTGGACACTAAAATTACCACTGACTGGGTCATGACTACTGTAAGGTTTTGTATATTAGGGAGAATATATACATGGACACAGAATGAGTGGTGAGAGGCCTTGGAGCATCTGTACAGGGAGCAGCTGTTTGTGGCTTTGTTCATTTACAGTTCTGCTACCAAAATTCCCCTCTCTCTCTCTGCCGCTGATTTGGAAGAGTTATTGTTGCTAAGGTCATTACAGAATCATTGTGAGTGAGAATGGGAGCCAGATCCAAGCCATCTAATTGTGTGTTAGTGCTGAAGAGATGAGCCCTGAGGCCCTGCTGAATCTGTACTTAGTTACCAAACAGCTGCTGGTATTCCCACCAGCTCAATGTGAAACCCTGCACAAGCCATGGAGCTTAGGGGAGTAATAGCTCTGAGGATGCAGGATGCACCCTGGTATTTCTGTTACTGACACTCCAGTGGGACCTAAACTGAAATCTAAACTAAAACAGGAAATCAGACTTTTTCTTACCAAAGAACAGACTTATTTCATAGCTTAGGGACCTTTCCCTCATTCTGTGGTTACATTGAATTTGTTACATTTCTTGAAGGAAGCTGGTGACTGCTCCACTGCAAGCCATGCCTCCAAACTTTATGGAGTTTGCCCTCAGCTTTCTTCATAAGCTTGTGTACTCCTCATGAACACAGAATTTGCTAGAAAGAACAATGTTCCCTTGTCAGAAATCTACAATGTCAACAAATACTAAATCTTTCACGTGTTGCTTTTCAAAGACACACCAGAGAGAATGAGGAGTGTGTAACAAAACAAACAAATTGTCAAACTGATATGAATCTTGAGAATGAAAGTTCCTGCCTTGAAATGGTGCACAGACTCTGCCAGGTGTTCTCTGCCCTGGTTTTGTTACCTACACAGTCTAATTATGAGGGAATCTGAACTCAGTGGTAACACCACAGCATGAGACTCGGAATCATCAGTCATCCTATAACACTGAGGGAACAACTTTGACATCAGCTTGCTTAATCCTACATCCCAGATGCAGAAATATGTTCTTGCAGGATACCTCATGGCTAGAGAGTGTAGAGTCTGCCATTGTGCTGGTAACACACATTCCTGCTGATCATCCAGAAGCATTATAAATTATGCAGGCACTATAATGCAGTATCATCATCTTCCATGTCCTGTATGGGATGCAGCTTGGATGCTATGAAGCATTTCAGGTTTGCAGGAGTGAGTGAGTGAGTGTAGACCCATGATGTGTTTAAATAGGTGACATAAATCCCCAGTTCCCCAAGGTTTTAATAAATTAATTCACATCCTTTCTATAGTATAGTCATTCCCTTTGTTTTGATTACACTCCTCTCAGTCTAGGAGCAATGAAATAGATTTTTGCAGAGATGAGAAAAGGCTTGAATACAGGGAATTGGTTCTGATTTCAGAAAAATGTTAAATTGGCAAATCTCCAAAGGATCAAATTCTGACCTCAGCTGCTGTGGATCACAACTCATGCATCACCATTGGCTCCCCTGGATTTACTCCTGATTTCTCTGGTGTGCATGAGAACAGCTAGAGCCTTTCTGTGTTCGATGTGGCTCTGTTGGGGTGGTTTGTGCAGTTTAAAATGGCTGATGGCTGCTGGCTCACCATTCATTTTGTGTATCAGGCAATCCAGGATTCTGTGGCATTCTAGTCACGACATGTAACAGAACCCCAAAGACAGATTATGCAGTCACACCGATGAAAATTGATTACTAAGCACTCAATGAGTCATCTGCCTCAGGAAGTAACTACTTCAATCTATTATTGTCGATGTCCTGATGGGTCAACCAGGACGTGAAAAGGAATTTGCATTAAATTGATTTGAGTGTTTTTTCTAGAAATAACATCACTCAATCAAAGGAAACATTCAGACAGAGCTAGGGAGAACTGACTGGATTTGATTTGGGAAGGCAAAGCAGCAAGGGATGAGCAGGCTGATTCAGATAAAAATATAAATGGGATTTAGAGCACCATAAATCTCACATTTCAGAATGAAGAGTTGGAAGAATTCTTTGCAATTTCTGCAATGCAGATCGTGCCGCACATTTTGGAAATCCTTTATTTGCGTATTGATCTGTGTGTGTGCATATCTAAATACACACATCACCCAGCTATGTGAACAGTGTGTTTATGCAAATAGTGTGCTTAAATATGCTCTCACCATAACCAGTTGCCAGCAGGTAACAGAACAACATGGCCAGGTTCCAGTTCTCCCAGGTGACTTTTCTGTACTAAGCTCATATGAAAACTGGAGAGTGGAATGCTTCTCTTCAAATATTTTTTTCCTTTTCAGAGCTGAAGACTTTCTGAGTGAGCAGTGCACCACTCAAAAGAATTCAATAAGGGATGAATCATAGTGAAATGTCACTTCCTTCTCATCAGTCTTAGTCTTACAGTGATTCATCTCTCCCTCATGCTTATAGTATGGGGTGGCTGTTCTGGCACCTGAAACTGCAGGGAGTGTGTTTCTGCTATCATGTTATTCCAAATAGCTTTGTATCTTCTTCCAAGATTACTACTCATCACTTGAAATTTAAAGAAACTTAAAGGACTTGCTCCTTACTGGATACATGATTTGTCAATTCTTCTCTTATTGATTTTTGTATAGTCAGTCTTTATATCAATTCCAATAAATTCTATCTGAGTAATGATTTTGTGATTTGGCCTAAGAAATTAGAGGAAGATATTTTTAAAAAATGACTTTCAAACTTGATTTGCTTCAGGTTTTCACTTTCTACTCTGAGGCATTTATAAGCTGAGGACATATATAATTATTATTGTTCCAGAGAATCAGGGGTCTTGGAAATATCTCAGTCTGGAGCCCCTAAAACTGTAGGATTCACAATCACTGTCATAGTTGAAATGACTAATAAATGAGGCTTAACCTCAAATCAAGGAGGAAAAGGACAGGGAAGGATGTTGGAAAGGCATTTGCTAATCCACTATTGAAACTGCACAAGAACCAGCTCAGTGTGCTGGATACAGGATCTCTCAGAGAATAGAGGAAGGACCACAATCACAGTTTCCTCTGAATAATCTATAAATGTCATCTCCTTCTTTAGTGGATTTATGCTTATCCTTCCTCTATCAGACAGGTCCAAAAAAAGCAGAGAATCTGCCCAATAAGGGAGGGGATTAGAGAGCTGCCCACTATTTCAATACAGTTATTTGCTCAAAAGACCAAATAATATCACATTTCTCATTAGAAACCTGAAGAGGTTTTGAAAAGGATTGTAGCCTCTGTATGTTACATAAATACATACTAAATAGCAAGGTATTCCTGTTTAAGTCATGATGTACATATATTGAATATACAGAAATAAGCACTTTATTGAACAAAACCCGTATTACTTTGGCAGTCAGGAGCCTAGGAGATAGCAAAAAGTGATCGTGCTGTTGCCAGATAAACCCTCCAGCAGTAGTATTCACGTTTTCCTGACAAAACGAAAAGATACAAATTGGAAAAAATTGATGCCTTGATGGCATATATTGCTATTCAGTAAGGAAGAAAAAAGAAAGTGTAAATTTAAATGTGTTTCTTCTGTTCTTGCTTTATTTCACTCATCATTTGTTCTGGTAATAGAATAAATATGCTTTTCTCTCCCCCTTTCTGACTGCAGGTGCTTATGTTTCTCCTTCAGGCATTTAATTGGTTGATATTGATGAAGCTGCAACAGTAATAGAATCTTTATATTTTTTTCTAATTTAAACATCTGTGAGATTAAGATTCAGTCCTGAGCATGTGCATGGGGAATTGGAGTTATGTGTTTTGACAACACTCTGAACATATCCAACAGTAATTAAGTATTAGGGGATAAGTGGAAAGTCGGTGTCAAGCTGCTCAAAATGTATGGTGGGCCAGAGATTACTGGGTAGTTCTGCAGAGATTAACATTTCTGCTATTAACCACCAGATCTGCATGACTTCATTTCCCCTAAACTATGACATGTTACATGAGCTGAAGTTCCTCTCTCTAATGGTGTGGCCAAATAGCCAATTCTGCAGTGTCTATTAGTTATAAATAGTAGTCATTGAAGGAAGATCCTAGAGAAAGGCTTGTAACTCCATTTTGTGCTAAGTGTTTTACCAATTTGTAACTGGAGACAGTGTCTCTCTGGCATTGCCTTATGCATGTTAGGAACAGCCTGTGAGCCTAAGAGCCCAATCACTGTATGGAGCTAACAGGATAATAATCACTTCTGAAAGCTTCATCTGCACAGAGAAAAATTGGGGAAAAAGGAAAAGGAAATAGTAATAGTTCCTTCTTCCAAGCCGAAAAATGCATCTGCATTAATGTTTCAGTTTGGCTCAGAAGAGGAATCTCCTGAGTGTCCCTGGTTATTGTGCTTAGGTTTGCCTTGGAGGATGGCCTTGGAGTGAACCCTGATTTCATTCCAATGAAACTGGACTAAAAAAGTGACCTAGAAATGTACACTAAAATGAGTGTATTCACTCCAAATGCTGATGAACATTAAATGGGACCAGCATCATTTATCCAAAGTAAATCTCTGCAACCTGTAGTGCAATGTTGAATCCTGGGAGCTGTTTCACTCCACAGAAGCTCTTCTGACCTGCAGTACCTGCTCATTGAGGGGTATCAGGGCCTTGCACAGACACTTTTGTCCCAGTTCAGCAAAAGAACTATGTACAGGTCTACTGTTAAGTTTTTTTTTGATGTACAGTGGTTGCTGATTTAGGTTCCTGGCAAGAATAAGAATGTACAAGAGGCAAAATGAAAAATGCTTAAATTTTACCAGAGAATGAAAAGGGATCAAGGCAGACAGTAATCTAAGACTGAGCACAAGCTCCAAGATGGAACATAGGCATTGATCTGTTCCTATAAATAACATGGATGAGAGGCCTGAAGTACCTTGAACACAACAGTAAAACTTCTAAATTATATCCCTGATCTCAAAAATGAAAAAAAAAAAAAGAAAGAGAAACAACATCAAATCCAACCAACCAACCAAAAAACACAAAAAAAACCCCAAACCAAACAAAAAAAACCCCAAAAAACCAAACAACGACAACACCAAAAAAACCCCAAAAAACAAACCCACAAAGAAAAGGGTTGATAAAGCTCTTAATCCAAGAGGTAACATGATCAAAATGAATTTTAGGGCAGCTAAGTCAGGCCAGAACATTAAAAACAGCTTGAGTCTGACAGACTGAAATACAAGTAGGTCAAGCAGGAGGACAGAGGTACAGGGAAGGGAGAGTTCTCACTGAGATTTGAACTTGGAATTTTGATTTTCCTGTATTTCCTGAGTATAAAAAGCTGATAATGAAGATGAAGTTTGGTTTGTTGGTAAATTTACAGCTAGTCAAATACCTCTGTAAAAGCATTGTCTTGCAGCCTTTAGACAAGAGTTCTGATACACCACAGGATCCTGTAAGAGCTGTGGAAGTGCACAGGGAAGGGTGGGCAGCTCTCTGCCCTCCTCAGCCAGAGATGGTAAATGAGATAACTTCCCAAAGTCAAGGAGGTTCACCTCTGCCACTGCAGTCTGTGTGAGAAGCAGTTGCAAACTTGACTTAAGTGCATGTGCTTAATATCAGTCACCATCTGAAAAGTCTGCTCTTGAGTAAGGCCAGAGTCTGGGAACATCATGGAAGCAGCCAGAACCTCTCATTGCCCAAACCAGTCATTTTTGAAAAATCAGACTCTTGTAACTAATTTACTCTGAAATTCCTTCAAGATTTTGTCCAGCTTGTGCTTGTGGGAGCATAAATTCAATCACACCCTGTGCCTGTACACTGTTGTTGTGGCTGGCACATCCCTTAATGCAATAGAATTCCTTAATGAGGAGAGCATGAAACTTGCACAATAAGGAATCTGTCATGCAAGAATTGATACTTCAGAATTATGCCCACTTGTATTTACAAGAATAAAATTGCCCAAGGATAAGTGAAGATTGCTTGCTGAAGATTGGCTGAAAAATCACAAGGATTAATATCTTTATTATGATTATTTTTAAAATAAGTAAGTAGTTTGGAAAGTGTCTGGCTCCAAGAAGGCAATTCTTCATTAAAAAATGGGCTACAAGGGTTTTTATGGTGTATTTTCGTGAAAAATTTTATTTTCCAGTTATTGAGACTGAAAGACAACTGAACCCAAGCAGAATAATCTCATGTACCATCTCTGCAGATGTTATCTGATGCTAGAATTATGACTGAAGGGTCATAATTCTATTAGCAGATCTATGATCATCAGAGCAAAAGAATTTGAACAAAAAGAGAAACTTGGTCAATATCTAAAGTGTTAGGACTAAATGTGTACAAATTTTTGCAGTTAGTTTTGAAATTAAGAGTTTGATAATATTTGAACAATAAATTACTCAAAACAAATTAATTTATTGTTCCCTGACATAAGCAATGTAATTAGAAGAGCATAACTGTGACTTTGTAATGGCTAGAGTATGAGCTGGGATAGGAATGCTGATGAATTTTAAATTATGTAATTTGAAGCCAGCAAGCAGGGGTATGACTTTACATGATTCCTGAAATAAAATATTATTTAGATTCTGTCATTAAGGGTGCACAGGTTCTGTCCAGTCAAGTTAATAAAATCATCAGCTACCTGATGTCAGTAAGTGCATTGCATTTATAAGCAGAAATAAAAATAGAAAGCAGACTGGAGATATAAAATAGGGTGATACAAACTATCCTAAATTTGCTTGTCCTCTGGCTTATATCTGGCATATAAAAGTATGGTCAACCTTCATGTAGCGCCATACACAGCCCAGGATTTACTGGGCCCCCTGGGAAACTGCCACCAGGGCCACATCCTTAAGGAGATTTTCCAGAGTGCTGGAGCCATTGATGCACAGGGGTGAGGAATTGGGCAAGGAAGGCAAGCAGCTGGCACGGCTGAGCTGAGCCCTGCTGGGTGTGAAGGGCGAGGGACGCGCACAGGCGGTGGGAGCAGGGACACGGGTCCTGGCAGAGCGTAGCACGGCCGTGAGCTTCTCAAGGAAGCTAAAGAGTAACTGGAAGGGCTTCTGCTGGTGTGCTGGACAGCAAAGGAATGTCAGGGAAAGCACATGGCCACCCCTGCTCCCTGAGCAAACAGATGGCAATGGATGAAGAGAAGTCTGAGCTACTCAACTTCTGACTGAACTTCTTGAGTGGACGGACCACAGGGCAGGGACAGGAGGAATCTCTCCTGCTGCCAGTGAAGATCAGGTTCATGACCTCCTGAGGAACCTGAGCATACATAAGTCTGAGGAGAAGCACCTCAACGTCCTGTGGGAATTGGCTAATGGAGCTGTCAAGCCACACTCCACGATATTTGACAAGTCATGGTGGTCTCTGGTGACTGAAAAAAGGGAAATATTCCCCTCTTTGAAATGGGTAGAAAGGGCTACTGAGCTCTGTGCCTGGGTAGAACAGGTAGAAAGTTCTGTTCCATGGCACTGGTTCTGTGCCATGGAACAGAACTTTCTAGGAGCTGTGCTAAGGCATAGATCCCTTTTCTTGGCAGGAGGATTTAGAAGCCTAAGAAATAAAACAAATTAAATACAAATAAAACAAATACCCCAGACCAAAGGCTCATTACTATTTCATTTTCTAGGACACTATCAGCTCAAAAACTAATGCAAATCATTATGAAATTGTTCACATATTACCTCAGTTCCAGATAGCTGAAGTTTTTCTTATCAATTTATATAATGCTTTTTTATAGATTAAAGTTTTCTGAGATTTTTTTGCTATTATGGACTAAATGACTGTCACATTGTGCTTTTGGGTGGTCCATCCCCATCTTAATGCTGAATTATCAGGTTCAATATTGTCTTACATATTCGATTTTCTGTTTCAGTAGCTCACAGATTTATATATTTTTTCAGTCCTCTTTCTCAAGGAGGGGGAATTCTGAAGTTCCAGGCAAGCTGGTTTTGCAGTTTTGTTCCCTAAAGTAAGAGGAGCTTTATCCAATACCTCACTGTTATCTTACAGAATTATATTTTTTTTAAAACAACTGACCTGAGGCTGATAACAGGTAATTGCCAAGTTACATGAAAGGAGACAGTTTAATCTTTTGGGGAGGCCACTCCAAATTCAACAGGTCACAGTAATTTGCTGTTTGTTGTTTCACAGAAAAACTATGAAAAATATCTTGCTACTAAAGAATAGGTCTTCAAGGATACTTTGTACTTTAGCAAGGAAGATAAAAAATGATAATTTATATATCTTATTAGAGGCAATACAGGCTTGGTACTGTCTTGATTTTAGCAGATGTTTTTCCTATTAAAATTTAGAATATATGGCTCCAGTAAACATATGGAAGTAGTTAATTTACTCTCTTCATACAGAAAGAAATCTGTGAACAAGTCTCTAATGCATTTGCTGCATTGTTTTAGAACAATCCCACAACTTTTTGGAAATACAGCTATTCTAGTAAATATTCTAGTAAGTAAACATTTACAAAGCATAAACATCTAGTATATTCCAGTAAATCAACAAATAACACAGAAATAATGGCCTTAATAGTGCCATGATAATGGAAGAAAAGGGAATATTCATTTAACGTTCCATAAGAACTTTCTTAAATTGTATACAAACCTTTTTTACATTGTTTTCCCTAAAAATAGTCCTTTTTTTTGTGTTAAGTGTCCTCTGAAATGTTTGTTTTTTACAGGTCCCTTCAGTAATATTCTATTCTGGCAATCATAGTTTGAAAAGAATACTTTGCTAACAGAGTTACTGAGGCAAGGAGCAGAACGTGACCAGAGGGCTTGACCATGCCAAACTGCCCAAATGGCAAATACATTCAATGATTTTTTAAATTAAATTATTAGAGTCTTCCTTTGATTGTCTATAAAAAGAAAAAGCAGCACGAAGTTCCTTAACTGAAATGTTTCTGTGGAATATTCATTGCACTGCAGTTATAAATAGATTGCCCTGTGGGTTTCAGAGCATACAGATGTCACTATGCAGAAGAGAGCTGCAAGAGCCCTGAAACATAGGAAGAAATGAGATATTTGTAACACTCTTGAGACTCATGGATACAAAAGAGAAAACCCTTACATATAGGTTAAAAAAAAAAAAAAAGATGGGAGATTAAGCCAAACTTTTTTTTTAACAGTACAGGCATCTGCTTGAATACTAAATTTGCCTTAATGTGAAGTAACAGGCATTTTTCTGTGGTCTTATAATTAAAGACTTATATAGTGCCTGTCTGCCTTGCAATATCTTCATGAGAAAAGCTCAAAGGGAGCAAGGCAAAACACAATATTGTCAAGGGAAGGGCTGGTATAGAGTAGCTAAACTGGAGGAGTGGTGGTGATAATTGTCACCACCCCAGAATATTGGAAGGGATGAAAGCAGAGGTAAAGCCCCTATCCTATAGTATTATTTTAACCATAGCAGTTAAAATGTATGCGTTTTCAGGGCTACCTCTTACAATGATTAATGGTAAGCAGCTGATTCCCTTTCCCTTCCAACCATTCATTAAGCATCCGAGGCAGATAAGAGTAAGTTTCTGCAAAGACTTGGCTGTTAATAACCTCACTGCTTTTAGCCCTTCAGGCTTAGAAATATTGTCTACAAGATTACAAGGTAATCTTAAAATTTAAGTACTGGTGTTGAGGTGTTGTTTTTATGAGGCATCTGGCTGTACATCCAGCTTCCTTTTTCTTATTATGCAGGTTCAGAAATTTCTGAATTTTGTTCTGACCGTGTGGAGTTACTCATGTTTTACTTTTGAACAGGAACACTTGTAGAGTTCTCTAGGTAGTTAATGAAAAGTCATTAATACATATGAATATCAAGAATTCAGAAGCTCGATGTCAACATGTGTGTGGGGGTAATTGATATTGAGCACAAACCATGGGTATTATTTTCTCCTGTGATGTTACTCTTAAAGGAATTTGCTGTTTACTGGACAGTTCTGAATTTACCCAAATTTTAAAGGAATAGATTTGTGCTGGGAAAATATGAGGGTGAAGTTAGTTTTGATGGATAAAATAAATGAAAATCCTTTGAAGGCTCTACTTCTGCTAAATGATCTTTGTATTAATAAGGTGATATGGCAGGTAATGCAACTTAATTAATTAAGCTAGGAAGCAAATTGTTCTTTCCTGGCTGATTTCTTAAATATGCTTTCATCTCCTTGATGCTTCAGGTCAGGTAGTTTATATCTATACAGAATTCAGAGGGATGCTTTCCATTCTGCTGAAAAAGGTGCTTTGTTGCAGTCAGAAGAGGCAGTGGGAAATGGAAATGTACCAGTGTAGTTAATCTGTCTCAGCAGATTTGTTCAGGTAACATATAAGATTGTCAAATCCCCTGTCATCCTTTGGGCTAAAACACTTAATAGTTGAGTCTAGACCTATTAAGGTGATGGGGGAACTCTGGATTTCACAGTGTGGTGGTATGGATCCTGAGGGGAAGGAATATTTCTGGAGATGCCCAGAGGCTATGTGGAACAAAGGAGATGAATAAAGATATCAATATGTTGTTATCGAGCCAAAGTCCCTCAGCTTTTGTGTTCATTGAAACTTCACAGAAAAATCTCTTTCAGAGAAGCTCATGTTAACATTATCTCCCTTGATAAAGGCAGGGCTTCTCCATAACCTGCAGCCTGCTGAGGCTGGGAGAGAGAAGTGTGGCAGCAGCACTTTGCTCCCCTCTTGGCAGCTGTGCAGGCAATGGGTTCTCATCCAGCTTTGTGAGAGTCCACTGGTCACCTCTAGCAACAAGGTAATTTTGCTAAAACAAAATTCAGAGACAAACACTGCAAATCAGTTGATTTTATTGTCTGTGGTATGGTTCTGATGAAACAAGAACGATTCACATTTCATCTGCACCCTTGCATTTTAATACAGCATTTTATTGGAGATGTTACTGGCTGGGTTTTCAGTAGCCAGTTGAAATTGAGAGAGAATATTTTTAGCTTTAGTGTGAGTGAAGAGGAAAAAATAGCTGAGGACAAAAACTTGAAAGTGGGTTTGTTATCACATGTTCCTGAGGTTTTCTCTTCTCTGTTACCAGTAACAAATATTTTATCAAGAGATACAATGTCTTTTTAGCAAGTCCTGTCTAAAAGTTCTTAATTTAATTTCTCTGTTGGAATAAGACTACAGACTATATGCAGTGGCAATATTAATACATATGCCCCAGGTAAAAATAGACTCCAGGATATGTTGGTGTGTTTATGCATAGAATGGACTGGGAAAAGTGTTAGTGTTCTTCTCCATTTATTTATTGAATATTTTTTGTAAGCACAGAAAACAAAAAAACTTTGATTTAAAATCAGTTACTAACTTTCAGAATATTACTGGAAAACCTTTAAAAAAACCTATGGCTTCAAGGCTTCAAGTCATTGCATTACTTTAAAAATAACCTTTTTTTTAAATAGAAGAGAGATCCTTTTATTCAAGTTTTCATATCTAGGTCTGAAACACATTGCAAAATTAACTAAGCACAGTGTGATTTAAGTCCTCTGCTGTGGTATTCCTGCTGTAAGAAAAGCTTGAGATAAACAAATGAAATGTTGGAAAAGCATTGTTGAAAAAGGAATGCTTGAGCTATCTCTATTCTCTGAAATTCACAGAATGTGATGTATTTCTTCTGAATTATTTGAAAATTTCTGTGAAAGAGGATAATGGCATCTTTCATAGCTCTATACTTTTGTCTTCTAATCTACTCTTGTTCTTCCAGAGCCTTTAAATATCTTTCTTTTCTTATGGGTTATGAGATAACCCTGGACTGCAGCGGTGTCCAGGGTGGGATTCGTGTGACCAAAAGTAACTGTCCAGATTGCATTTATAGTCAAGAGGGTCACTAGGGGCATGGCTTTGCCTCACTTGGGAGAGGACATACACAATATGTGAGATGAATTGATCCTTTAAAAGTGCAGATATGACCATGTTGAGCTGTAACGAGCCCCTGTTCTGATTAGCTGAGCTGTCCATGCCTGCACACATCATGTCTAATGCTAAGTGAAACAAATCCTCCCCCTGCTCAAGTGATAGCTCTGCTATCTTACTCAGGGAAGCTCTCTGAAAATGAACTTCAGCCTACTGTGGGTGGCCAGAACAGGCTTTCTAGGGTATTTTGAAGGACAGGGATTTATTTCTGCCCTTTTCCTAGGATATGAATTTCACTCGATTTTCTGGCTGGTGATTGATACACCTGGAAAAGGTTAATCCATATGTTTCAAGATTATGTTGACTTGAAGGGTTTATTTTCAAACTTTGAAAAGAAATGAGAAATATGGTGCTATATTCATTTAGCAGTGCATTCTTGTTATGAAAAAAGGATGAGGTACTCTTCTATTCCATTTTGTATTCTGTCTTGCATAGATCCACAATTCTAATCCTCTCCATGAAAAATCAGATCTCTTAGGAAAAGTGATTATTTAATTTGTGCCTTTCCTTCATTGTGCTGCCATCCCCTTTAAAGTGCTAAAGATTTTTAATGGCATAAATTACTTAACTGGTATTGTATAAAAAGAATAGGAAAAATATCAAGTTGCAGTGGGATTTGGAGTTTTTCTTTTTCAAGAACTGATTATAGATAATCCAAAAGTATGGTTGAACAGTCTTCATTAGAATCTCTCAGCAATCTGAACCTAGGCAACAGACTGATTCTTAAATTGTTTTCATCAGTTTAGGACCGTTAGTTGTTTTTAGCTCTTTTCTTTTGGCATCCATCTGTCAGTAACATTCTCCTTCTGGCTGGCCACAGCAAAACACCATTATCATTTCATGATAGCTAGGACAAAGGGGAAAATTGAGTCTGTGGTACTTATTTTTAAGATATCCTTCAAATCCTTGGTGCTTCTTATAGCCCTAATGTCATATGTCAAACATATTTGTGTCTTGGGTACAGTAATGCAAGGATTATGGAAGTGAAGGGGAGGAATTGAAGTTTTATTATATATATATATATATATATATATATAATGAAGTTTTATTTATTATATCATAATAAATAATAGGTAACATAATAAATAATAGGTAACATAAATAAACGTTCATTGATTGTTCAGGAGGTAAGATGAGGTTTTATCATCTATATCAAAGAGGAGATATTAGAATATGAAACACGAAAATGAACTATTGGGGAGAAATGGAAATTCTGTCTGTTTATGGATATTTAGAACCCCCTGTTTTGATGAGCAGAATGTAGAAAGAGATAGATACAGTGACTTCCATTAGGTGTCTTAGTGTCTTCTATTTCTAATGATCAAAAGAAGAGTAGCCAAAGGTGCTGGCCATGCTGTTGTGCAGCCATGTGGTTCATGAGCTCCCCACCTACCTGCTGGGAAGGGATGCAAGATGCCCAATATCTGCTTGAAACATTTTGCATTCAGTTTTCAGAATTTCAGGAGTAAAGAGTTAAAGAGAGGCTCGCAGATTGCATTTTGGTGGTTAGAGGTGAGCAGGTGAAATTGCAAAAGTAAAATGTAGGGTTCACGAGAAAGCTTCTGAAATATTGACACTTCTGATACAGAAAAGGTGGAGAGAGATAAGAACAAATTAAAATACTGGACTTAATAAAGGAACACTTAATAGCCTTGGGTTACTGATATGGATACTGTGTGAGAGTGAGAGAAAAGCCTTTCAAGAACTGGCAGTTCCCAGGAGAGTTTCTAGCAAGGCCACAGACACTGGCTGTCCTTATGAGCAGGTCAGCTAAATCATGAACTTTTCAAGGACTTAAGCCACAAGCAGGAATTGTGTAGAAAGTGGAAAGTAGGTCAAATGCCTAAGAATGACTGTCAAAGGGTAAAAAACTAAGTAAGGAAAATATGAGAAAAGTTAAGAAGAGCCAATGACTCAGGAGCATAAAGGAGTAGAAGAAAACACTCTGTATATATATCAATAATAAGGAATCAGCTATTTTTCTCTTGGCTGGGAAAGCAGCAGATGCTGCCCAGAAGGTTGAAATCTACTTTTTGCCTTTTGGTTTTCAGCAAAGTGTGTTTTAGACACGTGATTGAAGCTAATATAAAACAAGTCATGATCCTAACCTGATTTGCATGGTTTCTATTTAGCGGATATTTTAAAAATCCTTAAGCTGGCAGACATCTTCTCTAGGGTATTTAGAGCACTGGCTGGAAAATCTTGGAGCCACTTGTAGTTGTGTATGGAAACTTGGAGAGGGTGACTGAGGTTCCAGCAGCCACATGTAAAGCTCTAGAGCAGCTTTATGGAAAGCAAATGAAGGATCTTTTTCACATTATTGATGAGGATCTGCTTGGCTCAGATGTGGATGCTTATTCTACCTACAGCAATTAGTGGTTTTATTCCCCTTCTGCCTGCTCCATCCTTTCTGTGCTGGGCAGGATGATACACAGAAATGATCTTTGGAGCAACTTCTTGTGATGTACCCTGTCTTAAAAGCTCATGTAATTACAGATTAACATCAGCCAGAACCGGGTTAATGTTTAGAGTGTGTTTGGTATTTCTGGTGTTTGTAACCTACTGTCTCAAAGTTGTTCTTCCTAACACCTCCTCTCACAGCCTTTTAAGTCAGTAACAAAAACAATTTTATTTTCAGATTGAATTGTGCTTTTAAGGAGAGACTGTGGAGGCAAGAATAAACATGCAGGGGGAAATGATGAATTTTAGCCTAATCATAAAAATAGAGAGAACTGGAAGTATTCAGATCTTTCAGCACCTTGGGGCTCACCTATCTCACTGTTTGTTGGATTTTTTGCAGGGAGGCTTTTAGGAGGTGAATGCTGCAAATTTACATCAGCTGGCAGGCCATTCTTTTGTTCATGTGAATGCAAAGGTGGTTTTATGGATATAGGTGCTGATGTGTGAAAGCTTCTATTCCTTTCAAAAACAAAACCCAGATTCATCCCGAAAACTGTCACATTTCATGTTTGTTTTGTTCTTTAGAATATTTTCATTATCAAATTCCCCCAAAGTATTCTGTTATCAAAATTAAATTGCATTTGATTGTCATCAGGTTAAGTCCTGAGGGAGAAACACCAATTCAAAAGTACCCTGTTAAAGCACTGTAATGGGTCTCTAACGTAGATCCCGCTGTTTTTACCTACAATAACTCAAATTACTTCTTTTATTGTTCTATCTAGCAAATGTTTTATATAAAAAATGTTGTCTTTCTATTGCTTTTTTAATTTAATTTGTTTTTATCTTTTAACCCTTAAGAGCTCCTGCCCCAGGAAGCATATCTTACTCACAATGTCTTGACTGGCAGAGTGGTAAATGCAAACGTTGTTCCTTTGAAGCCAGACGAACTTACATTTGTATATATCTATTGTCCATCTTTTTTCAGTGGTGTAGCTGAAATACAGGCAAATAGTGAATAAAACATTTTTTCTATAAGAATGTTAGTGAAGACTTCAGATTTAAAATAGCATTCTTGGCAACTGTCTTTTCCAGAAAACTATTTTGAGAATGAGTTACCAAGTGATAATTAGATATTGAAATGCGCCCAGTTTCACATTTCAGTGCTCCTTTCCAATTAGAATGGCATTAGAGTGAAAGTGTAGCTATATAATTGTATGAAGAATAGATCCAATTTTCTCAATGTCAGTGCAATATCACCTTTCAGTAGTAATGGTACTGAATGATTACACATATCATTTATTAATAGTATTTTACCCATTTCACAGAGGGATCTTTTTTATTAATTTTTTTTTAAGTGGACATGCAATCAGATTGTAAATGAGCACATAGAGGAGAGGCCATGCTATGTACAAATGTGTCAGTGCAAATGGTGCTGCATTCTGAGCTGCTGGCAGTGACATGACTCTGTGTCTGCTGAAATGCAGCATCTGCAGGCAGAGCGCACCTCAACTGGCTTTTTAATGGTCAAAAAAAGCAATTGCAAAAACCTCTTAGCCCACAAGTTAGGAAAGAGATCTTTACAATATCTTTTTGGTCTGCTGTTGTGTGTAACTACAGAATTAGTTCTGATACAGGTTTAGGAATAAATAGTGCCATGAGCCTCGCTGGTTAGCAGGCATTTTGTATTCATCCTTCCCTCCTGGTCTCTATCGTTCCATCTTCCTGTGGAGCAAAGCAGGCTAAAAAAAACGATAATCCCTGTGAGAAGGCAGTGCTACAGAACTCAAATCAATCATGTCAAATGCTACTAGAAATATTTCTTATAGGTCACCATTGGAAATTTATCCAGCAATTTCCATTTAAATGGCAGCTGCTAGAAGCAGACTGTATAGAAATATCGTGTCTACACTTTAAGGTACATCCCTTAGGTCTCTGGGAAAACATGGGCTCTTTAGTTTAACTCTATAAATATCAGTCCAGTAGTGTATTGCACAGTTGAAGATACATTATCAGCTTAATCTGAGGCACCCATGTGGGTTAAATTTGATCAATGTTTGTTTGGTGGTACTTCCAAGATCTGGACAGCCAGAGATCTTTTGCTTAAACAACTGCTGCAGAAGCATATTGAAATTTAACTTTGTGCCTAAGCTTTCAGATAAGATTTTTTCACATTTCTGTGGTATATATTTCTCTCTCTGGTCTCATCTCCTTCTCGTGCCTTCTTTATAAAAGCACAGATTTACTTGAGGCAGAAACAATCTCTAATTACATGTGTGCTTGTTTCTGGAGCTGCCATGACCCTTCTGAATATGTTCTATCTCAGTTAATTCTTATTCTTCTATTGGATCTCATATGCCATTGAAATAAGCCAGGTGTGAAGGTTGCCCTGGCTATACCCCAAGTTTCTAAAATAATCCTTTGGCTGCTCCTGCATATGCTTTATTCATTTAAAAGTTCCCTGAAGTCATATCCTATGTTATCAGTACAAAACAAATGGACCATTTCTGGTAGCATTTTGATAAACCAAATTTTAAATTAAAAAAAAGGTCATGTTACAGTTTTAAGTGAGGACTTCAAAAAGTGGCTTTTGCCTGTGTCTGGTGGATTGTTTGAAAGGCTTAAGCATGCCTAATGGGTCTTCTGGTGATTCAATTCTAAAGATATCTGTAAATGATATGCCATTATTTTCTCTAATTATGAATGTAATAAACTTAGAGGCATCTGAAGGATATTTTCAGAAAATAATGGTCCTTAGTTTTTGAGAAGCTGAAATAATTAAAAGAAGATAAGTCTTAGCTCTAGGGTGTAATGATACAACAAAATTAGGTGAAAAAACCAAAAAAGAATGCTATTTTTTTTATAAAATTGCATTTTAAAAATCCAAGGAATTAAAATAAAATTAACACTCCATGCAGCTGCTGTTGATGTTTTACACAAAGCAGATTGAGAGCAAAAGATGTATTGTCTAACCTGCATGAATTCTCTACCTTTTCTATTGTGACTAGTGACTTGCTTTATCTATTTTTTGGTTTAGGTTTTGTTTTTTTTAATTGTGGTCATTACAAAGAAGAATGTAATCTATCCAATTGGAAATATCAGCAGGGTTCTGACATCATTAATGTTTTATTTTCTTATGATATTGAGAAACAAAACATTCTCAAAGATGAGCGTACTCAGACTGTTGTAAATTACTAAAGAAAATATTTTGATCATGGAAGTCTCCCACCTTGGTGTCCAACTGAAACCTGGTTTATGATTGTGCCAAATTCATACTAAATACCACACATTACACACATCAATTTTAATTCTTTAGTCACTGAAAATTCTAATGGAGACCTCCTAGTTCCTTTTATTTGTAGAAATACATCTGCCATTTGTTTCAGTCAGGGCAAACTTTGCAGGGCAGGTACTTCTTTGCCTCTTTGGAAATGCTGTGTCAGAAGCAAGGACTTCAAAGTGTGTCATTGTGTTGCTGCCAGAAGTAATTCTTGCACTTATCATTGTAGTCATCCTTGAACTCAGCAGCAAAAAGGACAGATGGCCAGTGAAGGGGACTGACTGACTTGAACAAATTGAAACCTCTCAAGACTCTCTGTGTTGATTTGGGTTTTATTTTTATGGTCATATTTTCTGTCATTTGTGATGGAAATGAGGAGCACAAAGCAGCCAGAATAGAGTGATGTGTCATGGGCCACCAGAGTAATGGAGTTTACAGTACATAAATTGTCCTTCATGTAACAAGGGATTTTCCCAGATAAAGAATAGGTGTGGGTGTGTTATCGGGCTCTGCACACTGCTTTTGTTGTTTGCCAGAGTTAATACAGCCTTGGAAATTCTATTCATCAGCATTTCCCCCCAGTGGAGCCTGTCCAATATGCTTTACCTTAATGTATTCCAAGCATCTGCATTCAAATAATTTATTCATAGGCTGAAATATCTAATCCCAGTCCGAGGTGCAGAAATGTTTACTCGGTCACTGGTACTCCGTTAATCTGGGACAGTGACAGGCAGGTCACACAGCGCCATCCTTTCGCATGCAACTTTGGGAACAATGCCTTGTTAGTCATTTTCTCAAAGAGCAGGTAGAGGCAGCAGTCTGAGTGGATGTATTGAGAATCAGCTAATGGACAGAAAGTACCTGCTCTGACACATTAATTCCCTTCCCTGTCAGGCTGCATCATTGTAGAGTGTGCATGATGGGAAGCAAGGTCCCATCGCACTATGGCACCTGCTGCTTTTCCATCTGCCGAGCGCAATAGCTCCTTTGATTGCCCATTTTTCAGCCTAATGACTTTATTCCTTTTCTTTTTGCAAAGTTTTTACATTTTTATTGTTATATTGATAGGCATGGTTTGTAGGTTTTTTTTAATTTCCTCTTTTCCAGTGGGCACTTGGAGTGTTGTTAAAAGAATAACTAACAAAATAATATTCCAAACCTGTGCCCACATTCTGTGTGCCCCAAGTGTTGTGTTTCATAATTAATTCTGATAAAGTTGTCATGGTGATAATGTCTCTTGAGAATGAAAGTGCCATGTGCCTGGCTGATTACAGGAAACAGCTCAGATGGTACATAAACTGGTAAATATTGAACCCATGGGCAATAACATTAGCTGTACTTTGTCCATTTATTTATTTATTCAATGTAGCTCTGGTCAGCCTGATTATGGAAAGAGTGTGACAATTCATATTTTACTTTCTGTACACTTAGATTTATGAGGATGGGAGACAGGCTTCTGCTGTGTTTTTGGTTTTCTTTTTTTTTTTCAATCCAATGACATAAATGCTGGCGGAGATCCCTGAAATAGCCTTTGAATTCTGTCTAAAGCTGTTGATTTGGCTGGATTAGTCAAAGCACCAGATCATTAATACATATTGAACATCTGTCAAAAATAGAACTTCCAATTAACAGATGTATCATCTGTAAATTGTGACTTCAGATTTTGCGTGAGAGAAGTGCCTTTAGGATTCCTGATAAATGCTGATTTTATTAATTTCAAATATGAAGATAAAAGACACACTTTTAAATATGATTCTCTTCTTTCAAGAAGAAAACAGAATAATGTGTTTTTCATTAAGAACATTGATTATGATATTATCAAAGCATACTAGGGTACTCCCTGGAGTTTTTCTAGGAAAACTCTTTGGCTGGTGAATTTTAAAATTACATACTACAATAGGGAAAGCTTAGATGATGATATGTTTGGGTTTTTTGGGGGGTTTGGGTTGTTTTTTTTTTGGGGGGGGTTGAGTTTGTTTTTTTTGTTGTTGTTTTGTTTTGGCTTTTTTTGGTTTTGTGCATTTGTTCTACAGTGTAGTCCAATCTGCATTTGAGAAGTGCCAGGGAATAGCTTGCACACTTTACACAAATGTAAACTATAAATTAGTAAAATATTGCAGTTCTTTGTGTGTTTTTCTATGATACTTTCATTTGTTTCTGTTAAGTGATTTAATAAGGCATTAATTACATTTAAGGGTGCAGACTTTTTGGGTGTAGGTCTGCTGCACCTGACTTCCACCAGAGTTTTTAAAACTATTTCTCACTTTGTCAATAGCGAATTTTTGCAATAGTCCTAAAGCACTTAGTGACTGAGGTTTCCATAGTGCCCTTTAAACACCTTGGGAAGAACCTCTCCCGAGACAGAAATGTGAGGCCCAATGCATACATTTGAATGATGTATGCAAACGTTCTGATGAGCAGTTTTAAACAAGGTCCATAACTTTCCCACATCAAAATGGGATTATGCAGGGATGTGGAACTGGTTGGGGATTCCCATGAGCAGATGGGAAGTCGCATTAGAGCAGTGCTTTAAGCTGTGTTGTGTGCAGGAGCCAAGAGGAGAACTGCTGGCCAAACGCAGAGGAGCTGGTGGCCCTGCAGGTGCTGGGGAGCAGACTCTGCTCAGCACGGTGCCTGTCAGCATGGCAGGGGTGTGCAGGGAACATGGTCACTGAGGGACTCTGCCCGTGCAGGACCAGGCCCAGGCCTTGATTTTTGTGTGTGTTCAACAGAACAGAGAAGGACAACAGGTTTTCCAGGTAATTCCTGTCAGCAGGGCAGCACAGGGGTGCCACAGATGCGGCACTGGAGTCTTTCAAGGTCATGTCAGTATGAACACAAATTGCAGTATTGGGTGATGCACATCCCAGAGGCAGAGACTCCCTGTTTGTAGTAGATCCTGAATTTCTAGGAAGGGTCTAGCTTGAGAACTTTCTGCAACTTTCACTGATAATGACCCCTCTCCTAGAAGGCAATAACTTATTGGTTAATACGAGATTTGTACCAGAGGCCCTGTCGCAGTCATGGCTGGAGCAGGGATCTGTTTAGTGTGGCCTCTTGCCTGTGGGGCCAGCTGACAAGAGAGGGGTGTGGAATGCACAAAGGCAGTGAATCACTATGATTTGCATCTCTGTGCACAGTTTTGGTTACGTAGACTGGATGTCCTGGGCTCTATCCACCTGCTTCTCTGTGGCTGAGTGACTGAGGTGTCACAGCACTGAGGCATTCAGCAGTGCCTGCAGGATCACGAAGCTGATGCTGAGCAGGAGGTGTCTGCCCTTGAACAGAGACACCCCTGCTGTGCTCGGGGCTCGGAGCAGCTCAGAGCTTGAGGAGACACATTTGCTGTGACACGCCAGGTGGTGCCAGGCAGGCACATGCTCCTCATCCAGTGCCGTATCCTCGAGTGCTCTCACTCAGCTGCTGCACGATTCCCGTAAATTCCGAGAGGAGCCAGCTCCCTACTACTGTTACCATAGCTCTGAAACCCTGTTCTGGGGAGGGCTGTTGCTATACAGCACAGATGTATCACACAACCAGCACAGAGTGCCTTATGTATGACTACACAGTTCAAATGCAAATTCTTTGGAACACTGTGGTGGGATTATATTGCAGAATTATGTGAGAAGATAATGAAGAGGAGAGGAGGAGCAAGGAACTGAATTTAGGAAATAGAAGGCTTCTGTAGCAAATGTGAAATGTGACTTCGTAATGGGAATGTGAGGCTTGACCTTAAAAACTCTCTCCGCTACCTGTGTTTTCCTTTGTTTTGAACATGGGCCTGAGAGGATGCACTTCCTGACCACCAGATCTGGCACTGGAACACATACTGGAAACAGAGAATTCCACCCCCTACCCCCCTCCTATTTACTGTGCAGAGCCAGGCTTTATAGACCACTCATATCCTCCAGTGTTGCCTCTCTCCCAGTCATTCCCTGCAGAGACAGGAGACTCACCTGACTGTTTTAAATGCAAATTTATAATCCCTAATTTAAAAAAATAATTTTAAAAAAATCTTAGATTTGGTGCATCATCATGGGAGAACCTGGGTATCATGGTTGCAAGCTACATCTCAGTCATGGAATGAGAGCTTTCCACCTCTGCTGGGGGAGCCTGAAGGGCTGACAGACCCTCAGGCCTCTTGTTATTTCCCAGACTTCCTACTACACAGGAATGGGAGCCTGGGAGGCTCAGTTCAGCAATCTCTTAATTCCTCTTGCAAAAATTCACCATCATTCTTCCAGGACTGAGGGTTCAGGATCCTGATTACAACTTCTTTTTGTTTAAATTAGTAAATTTTCTTTTTTTAAACCAAAATATTGGCTTCCAATGGATAATTTGCTTCCTGATCTATGACATAACTACAAATTTCTCCCTAGAAATTTGTCAATTCTATTTTGAAGATACCAATTTTTTAACAGTCCTTTCCTATCATTGGTCAGGTCAGTAAACCTTTCACGAATGGCAAGGTTTTTCACACATTTGAAATTAAAACAAATCCTCTCATATTTTAATGTTCAAGGGAAGTCACATCTTCTATCCTCCCAAGATGTTAGTCACAAACTCCCAGTGGAATAGGATTTTTCAACAGGGCTATTATTTCACCTATGTCAGTGCAAGAACAAATTGATTCACAACCCTGAGCTATTCTACAAGAGGGGAAAATTAACTGCTTCTGCAAGTCATGAAATTGTTATAAAAAACCCCCCAAAACGGAAACTTATTATAAAGTCAGTGTGAAAAGATTCAGTCCCTGACACTTCTCTGTTTCTTGTGAGAACTTGCAGTATATTTAGCTCTTTGACAAGGTTACACATTACACCTAAAAAGAAAGGGGAAGGAAACCCTCCACACTGCAGACAAAGCCTGGAATTATCTTTAATAGGTGAAAGATGGCTGTGACCCCAGCTCAGTGCTGCGATGGAGAGCTGCTGGTGTGACAGCTCCTTTCTGCACTCTCAGATACAATGAGACAGATGGAAGCAGCATGTCATTCTCCTACTTCCCATTCTGCAGGAATCAGAGACAGATTCAAACTTGGTAAAAGCAGAGTGAGATGCTTTCAATGTACGTTCAACTTGCAGCATTTGAAAGGCTCGAATTTCTATGTTATCTGAACACCATTGACAGGAAAATGAGAAAAGGGGGAAAGCTGATACACTTCTTCCTACAAATGATTCAAAATGCTGGAGTTCACATATTTTTATTTTTTGTGCTCAGCTGAAAGTTTAAGGGTACCTCTGTACACAGTTTTTCCAGAGAGAAAAGGAGGAAGGGGAATAGTCACTGAAGATCCAGAAGATGTATGATGTAAAAAAATACAAGTCCATCCTTCTCTTTTAGCCTTTTTTTTTGGGAAGGGTCTGCTCTCCAATGCAACCCCTTCCCACCTCTCCCAACTTATAAATGCATTCTGCTGAAAGTCCTAACTAAGAACTATGATCAGTAGAACAGAGATGCCAAACAGGCTGGTCAAGCAAACAGCCCAGCTGCCAAAATACACCATCTGGATTTTTAAAGTCCTGTGGCAATGTTAACAACAGTTATAACAGCTCTGGTAACATGCTAATTAAAAAGCCATGAAATCATTTTGGAACCAGTTATTGTGAAAGGATCTGTTGATTTCGCTGTTAAAATCAGCGAAAGTTTAATCAGTTTGAAAGTAAAGTCAGAAAGTTTTGAGGACTAAAATTTATTTTTAAGCAGAAATGAAAGTAAATGGCCCTGAACTGATGTGTATGTGACAATAGAATCAAAGAATCATAGACAGTGCTTAGTTACACACCATGTACTCAGTTAAGTGACACCTCTCCTGTGGGCTGGTTTATGAGTTGAGATTTTAGCCCTCTGTAGTTTAAACCTTTTGGTCTTGAAGCTCTTACTTGGTGTTTGAATCAATTCAGTCAGTGTTGTAAACTTGCACACAGTGTTCCCAGCAAGTTTCTAGGACATTTTGAAACCCAGAGCAGATGTCCCCTTCCTCTAATAAGACATTTTGATTTTATGTGGTCATAGCAAAAAAATGCCCTCCTTGGCCTTTTTGAAGAATGCCTCAATAGGAAAAGCATTTTAATTAAGAAAATATACTAATTAGCTACCACCTGAAGCGAAGATAGGAGTTTCACTTCATTAGCAAGGCTGGGTGTGTTGGAGAAACTCACCTGGCAACAAGGGGACTAATTTTTCAGGCTATTTTCAATATTTCTCTTCCTGCAGGGAGAAAGCAATCTTAATTAAAACCTGCGAAAAGTAGGGCATTTTTAGCTGTTAATTTACAGAAGTTTGAATAAGTCAAAAGAGGAAAAGGCACCTTTTGGCAAATTGTACATATAGATGCCTGCCAGCAAGCCTGCACTTAGCAACAGGAGCTTTTTTATAAGCCTGAGAGAGGCAGTTGTACTGCTGGAACTGCAGGGTCCTTCTGAGCTGAAGCCTGGGGTCAGTGGTGTTCATGAGAGTGTGTCCCCTGACCCACACATGGCCTTTAAACTCTTCCATCCCATAAAATCCTCACTACAGACTATCTGTATGCCTGTCAGAAACAATCTGTGCAGCTAAACCCAGAATTTCACGGTCCCATGTGCAGTCTGTGCCTACATCTCAGGGCTGTTCTGCCTAATTCCAACATCCTCCTCCCTTTGCCCCAGCCCTGTTTGTTTGTTTATTTCCAGCTATTTTCAAATATTAATGAAAGATGGAAGAAGAAAAAAAGTTTGTTTTCAGTATTTAAAGCTTGATTTGTGGCCTTTGCTCTCAGTCTCTTGTACTGACATGCACCCCCAGCCTGGGGCATGGCTCAAGCCTGCACTATTCAGCCATCCTGCCTCCAGTGTAGTGTGAGCTCATTTGGGGCCATTCTTTCATCTCAATAGCTCTATTTGGTGCCTGCTCCTACATCAGCTTGAATTTTTTCACTTGTCTGGGTTTCAATAATTTGTGTTTGTGGGATTTTTCTGCCTCCCCCTTTTTTGTCAATTAGAAGTACTTGGTCGTCCTTGCCAGCCAAATGACCCCATTCCAGTGCACGATGGGGGTTTTTTGGTCCCAAGTCACCATGTTTTGACAGGACTTGCTACTGGATTAGAAGGCCTGGCAGCATTTCAGCTTGCCTACTTGAAAATTTGCACTTTGTTAATGCTGAACTGAGTGATGGTCTTTAAGCAGTGACTTCTTGTTGCAGGCAGTGAAGGTCATACAGACTGGAGCTTTCTGGAGGTGCTCAGGAACAGCCAAGTCAGGTGGCCTTGATTTGAGCCCATTACAAACTTGGTGAACCTCAAGATTTGACTGTAGGAGAACCAGAATTCCCCTGTGTTCTACCCAACTTAAATTAATTGCAAATCTTCCAAATTAATCATTTTCTAGTAGGATATAGTGATGTTGTCATTGATGTACATCTGACACAATCCTTTCCTTTTCCTCTTTTCATCAGCATTACTTTCAGAATTGGCAGCAATTTAGATGTCTGGAAAAAATATAAATAAAAACATCTTTATTATGTGGGTGACAACTGAGTCAGATTTTTTTGGCAATGCTATTTATAGTACAGCTTTTCTTAAAATTGTTCAATTAATGTAAATACTTCAAACTGCTGGTCTGATATATTCTCTCTATTTAAAGAAGGCAAAATAGGAATTTATTTTAAGCATCAGTCAAATGAAGCCAGATGCATAGGCACTGCAGAAAAAACAGTAATGACATTTCTTTGTGCATTGTGGATTCTGTCTTCAACAAATATCTGTTAGAGCCAAGTAGTGTGGCACTTTGGCCCCCAGCCAGCCAACCCTCAATACTTTAAAATCAAGAACAGAATACACTTTATAGTAGCATACAGAAACTTCTTCATGGTTTCTATTGAAGGTGTTTAAATTATATTTAGGATATATTAAATGATAAATGCCATATCTGACTAGGTTGCAGAGTTCTTTTTGCTTCCAGAACTGTGTTGATGCTTTAACTTCACTATTTTTCTGTATTTGAGGCTGACATAAAAAAATATTTCGCTGTGCATTCATCTCCATTTGTGGCACAGTCATTGTGAGGAATGCTCTAAGGAATCCAATATTTAATGTTGTTAACATTGAAGTTGCTGTCCTTTTTCAGGTACCTCAGAGTAGATGGTAAGCAAGCAGGCTTGTCACACCCTCCATTGCTGAGAGGTGGTTCCATGCAGAGGTTTTTGCTTGTTCAGAGAGACAGGAGTGCCTGCTGTGCCTGTCTCGCTCTCAGCTGGGCTCAGCCCTGCAGTTCCATGGGATCCTGAGGAGCTGGGATGTGCCAAGGCCATGAGCACACACGTGTCACGGGCAGCTGGGGCTGCAGGGGTACAAGCAGCCCTGTCCTAAGATGCTCCATCAGCATGAGCACTTCAGATGTCCTTGCAAGATTGGGATAACATTCCCTGTGATTTCCTCAGAACTCCCCAAAGCATTCACAATAACACAAACACTTTGGAATAAGATGTCCATGGTTGGTGGGAGAGCAGAGTCTGTACTTGCTGGAGCAAGGCAAGTGCTGTGCTGCTTTCTTCCTTCAGAGGAAGTTATGTACATCCCCATTCACATGAATAAATACCAATTTTGAATAATTACCTAAGCATTAGAGACAGGGCTGGCTGGGTGATACACTGTGCCCTTAAATCAGCTGTTTTTACTTACCAGGCAATTGAAATCTTCTACAGGCATAAAATACAAAGCCTGTTTGAAATAAGAAAGTCACTGAATTTGCTTAGTCTCCACATGAGTAATTTTGTTTCACTGAAAATAATACAGCTTTGCTGGAAGCTCATGTTGGAATTTAGGAGAATATTAGCATGAATTGTTTGAAAAATATCCCTGCTCTTAACCTTATTTCTTCTCTCTGTTCTTGCCATTTCCATATCTTAGCATAAACACATGTGAGCACAATTTTTCAGTATTTTGAGTGAAGCAAGGTTTATGAGGCAGGTTAATATCTTTTATTTGCCTAACTTATTTAGTTAGAGAAGATCAGATGGACTTTATTGGTCTACATTCCTCAGATCATTGGAGATGGTCTTGAGATCCTGAAATCTTGTTTGTTTTCTTCTAAATATGTCAGCCTAATAAAAAGATATTAAATCTCCACACATACTTTGTTTAGATCCTTAGACTCTAACAACATTATCATTTTAATACATCGTAATTGTATATGAATAATACATTCTAGACAAATTATCCTCAGTTTTCTTGTAGAACATATTGTCTGGAAGGCAGAGAAAGTGCAAACTAACCTAATTTATTCTTCCTCAGTGGAAAAGCAGTCCTATGTGATAGGTAGATTCTTAGCCTTTTTTTTTTCTATAGCTAATAACTGGCCTGTTTTCCTTATCTGTGAGAGTCTTCAGAACTTAAATAAAAATTAAGTATCCATTCAGAAATACCCTGGCTGGGGGTGCCTCAAGATTCTCCAGTTGGCTCCAACCATAAGATTTTTATGACATAAAATCTCACAAATATTGTGCTATGTCATGAAGCAAACCCCTGTCCACAATCAGTAAAGGAGGGTTAAAGGTGCAGGTGGCATTGTTTCCAAATGTATTTTTGCTCAGACTATTCTTAAAGTTTCAATGATTGATTGTGAACCACAGCTAAAGAGAGTGTGCAGCAAGATTCCAACAGTGTCCCCACTAAAAGGTGGCCAGAGGCAAAATCCACTGACACAGGGTGGAGGCTTAGGGTCTGAGAACCATGACTGGGGGTAAAGCAAAAGCTACTGCATGTTTCCATTGCTAAGAGCAAATTCCAAGACATGAATTAGTAAGTAGTGTTAATAAACTCATTACTGGACTGTCATTACAAATTCATTATATATTAAAAAAAAACAGGTGCATATACATCTTTAAAATAAACATTTCATCTTGCTGTGCATACATGTTGGAAATACATCCATGATGCAAGTGAAGTGGAATTAACTTTGTAGGAAGCTGAGAACAACTTCATCTGAAAGGGATAGCACCTCATTTACCACCTGAAAATGATCACTGCTGTGGCATCTCTCTGAGATGACACTGGTGAAGGTGTTTGTGGGGGAGCAGGAGTGGAGGGACCACTGCTGCTGGCTGGGAAGGAGCTCCAGATCCTGTCTCAGATCCAAACTGCCAGAGACAGGAGTGCCCATCCAGCTGGGTGCCAGGGCTATCAGCAGAGATGATTCAAGTCTCTCTGTGTTTTCTGGATGTGCCAGCCATGCCTTCCCCTCCAGCAGCAGTGCTGTGGTGCTTCACCCAGGTAAGACAAGGTTTGCAGGAACAATGGATATCATTTACTGATCAAGATTGCCTTGGCAGCTGCTCCTTTGTACTTTACATTGCCTTCTTTCCTGCATCATCTTAGCTTGGAATCTCCTAATGGGGAAAAAAAAAATGGAATGGACTGTGACAGCACACTAGAAAACTTGAAAGAAAGTAATTTTTGCCGTAATACCTGCAGTTATTGGAAGATTAAATGAAAATAATCTTCCCTACTTCCAGGGAAACCCTACTTCCCTTGTTTCAGAGGATTTATCATTATTTCCAGTAGCTCTTCTGCCCCAGAAAAAAAAGAATAAAAAAGGTAGTCAGAAATTCTTGTTCTGAAGAGGAAAGTGAAAGAAAAATAGTGTAGTGCAAAAACTGAAATTTTGTTTGGAGATAAATTGAAATGATACTCTCATTCAGGCATAGCAAAAAGTCTAAACAAAATCAAACAATACTGTCTGATTCAACTTCTAAAACTGCATTCAGTTACAAGAAGCTGTAATCATAGTGTTTCAGTCCTATACTACTAATCATAACCCACAAAATATTTTAATATTCTTTATATATCAGATGAATGTACTTCTCTTAATGAAAATTTTCAGTGATTTGCCAATATGATTAATGACAAAACCTTCTACAATTCCAAAATTCTTTAATTTACTCTCTTGTGGAAGATTTTTTTCTTTCTAGAATTTTAACTACCTCTATCTGCAATGTAATGGATGTCTGGCTCCAAATATTTTTACAGTATGTGATAGGAAAGTCCTTTGAGAGATATTTGGTTGGTATTTTTTTGCATCTGTGAGGTCTGGGTAGATCCAGTTTAAAGCCTGGATGATAATGAAAACTTATGGTCTGATTTTCAAATCATTTTGCATTCAGTGGATTATACTGGTTAGATATTAGTTTGGTTTGGTTTTGGTTTTGACTCAGTGTGGTTTTCAGAGTCTCTGTATTTAAGATGCCCACTGCATGCTCAGTGGTTAGGATTCATGTAGGCTTCTAAGAATATTAAAACCTAATCCAGCAAGATGTGTAAGAAATTTTATAATTTGAAGAATATGAAGAATTCAGTTAAACTCTCAGTGTGGTTCCTATGGTCCAAGATATGGGGACATACAGAATTAAACCCAAGACAGTCAAGGAATAGAGCAAATGCACTGATAATGCTGGACTTGGAAACAAGGCAGAGGTTTTACCCAATTTTATCTATTTCATTCTGCCATTCTTCCTGTTTGCAAGATATTTGCTGAGGTGTTTTTTTTTTTAATATATGTACCATAGGCTGATAGTTTTATCATCAATGTTCATGTAAATGCAAAGATTTCTAACCTGATGTCACCACACTGACCTTTGCTCTGGTCACAGAAATACTTATGAGGTCTAAGTGTGGTGCTAATAAAGACACTTGGTGGTTTTTGACTAAATAATGCTTAGATTACTGACTGTAAAATGGGTCCATTTGAAAAGATACTACTCCTTTAGGGTGACTACTGAATTAAAACTCTCACAGAGAGATGTAGAAATACACTTCTGTATTTGTCCAAGACTTTTTGTGATGACAGGTGAAGGCAGAGTGAGCTCCTCTCTCAGTGAGATGGATTTGGTGTCGATGGGTGAGCCCAGTGTGCATTTTCCTCTCATTGCCTCAAACTTGCCATGATCATGTTTTCTTTTTCCTTGTACCTAAACCTCAAAGAAATAATGTGGCCATCCTGAAGACAGAAAGAGTCATTGAAATAAATATGATTATGACAGATACTGTATCAAGATTCAGTATGCCAGATAGCTGTGTGGGAACTCCAGGACTTCATGCATCCTTTGAGGCAGAAAATAGGCTTTTTTTAAATTCAAAAAGGTTCAACTGATTGGACTGATTACTTTAAGTGTAAGGGTGATGTCATTGGGACAGTTTTAAATGGACACTGTCTCCTTAAATTCTATAGGAGAATATTTGCAGGTTTGTAAGATCTGATGGTGCTGTACAATCATTTTATTTGGTGACTGGCTGTAATTTGGTGACTCAGCTAGATGGTGATTCAGTTCAGGATCACTGTTAATCTAATGATTTTTATTGACTCCATTTCAATTTTGACCTTTACTTGTATAATCTAATTTAATTTTAGTAAAAGTTTACAGTAGGGACTGTAGCAATATATTTGATATTAAGTTCTCTCCTTTTTCAGCTTTTAAAAACGCCTGTAAAAAACAGATAGAACCAGTTGTTCTTCCAACACAGCAGCTTGAATAAAAACTTCAAGGATATAAACAAATGAGGAAAGGAATCTAAGGGCTACTTGGATTATTGTCACAGAATATATATATCTTAATATACCCGGGTTATCAAATTAGAGATTTTCTGCCCAAATTCAGTGTGGTAGAAAACGCCTTCTGTGGCCACAGAGCTGAATCAGAAGTGCTTAGGCTGTTATGGATTTATGGGGGTTTTAGAAGGATGTAAATCAGGTTTACAAACCTTATTTCCAGCTGTAATTATTTCATAAAACCAAGTGATACAGTACTGCACCTAGGCAACAGTGCCAAACTAACAGGGCAGAATAAACATGCAAGAGAGAATGACACATAGGAGATAAGTAGGAATAATTTGTTTGCAGACTTTGTTTCAGGATTCTGTAACATATTTATCATGGAAAAAGCAGAGGGATTTCAAAGCAGCGATTCTGGGCACTCCTCCAGAATTAAGTGCAGCTGTTTATGCCTTAAAGTCAATTATTTTTCTTGTTTGTGCTCTAATCATGCATTATTTGTAGATGCCACAAAACAATCCATGAAGAGCTGACAGAACAGACATTATTCCCTGTAGAGTTTTTTAAAAATATTTATTGTATGCTTAAAGTTTGCATGAGGTAGTTCTATGAACTCAGCAGTACTGAAGGTGGAGAGAACAGCAATGTGTGAATTTTAAGCCTTTTAGCACTATTAAAAATCAAAGCCTTATTTATTTTTAAAATCATTTGGTCCTTTTCTTCTGGCACATGTTACTGTTGGGATAAATCTATTAACTACAGGCTGAGTTAGTGTGAATCTCTTGCATTGTGAGCCATATCAAGTTAATATTTCAAAGAAAGATTTATTTCTGTCAGTAGAATGGTACAAAGACCTTCATCCATTTGAGGCTCACTTGCCTGCCACTGGATCTTCACCTTGAGAATTTTAGGAGTGGGTTAATTATTAATAGAGGACAGATATGATCCTTGGCTACAATGAAATAATGCTCACAACAATCACTATGGTTTATAATTTAGTATTGTGAGCTTTGAGTAGCCTGAGTAAAAGGCCAAGACATACACATTTTTAGAAGCATTAATCCCAGAAAGTTGTGTCAGACTTCTTGCCTGAAATATGTAAAAAAATGGCTCAGTTAGGTCCCTGTGGGTCCAGCCAGTTCAGTAGAATGTACCAGATGAAAAAAATAGGTGCCACTTGATGATGAGTCTGTATCACATCAGCACCTCTGTCTTCAGTAATTGGAGCAGGGTGTCTGGAACAGGGATATGAAACTCTCCCTGTAGGATCTTGTGGAACTGGCTGAATGATGCAAAGGATGAAAGCTCTCTGTTTTGCTTCCTGCTGCCTCTAGTTCTGTAAAAGCAGAGAGAAACAGGGGGAATAAACAGTCTGATTATGTTATGGCTGTTAAAATTTACAGCTTTGTTCGAGAAGAGAGAAGAAATTCACAGGCACAAGGGCCAGAGCCTCTAGTGGGACAGGAACAGCTTTGCATTGTACAAGAAATGAAAAGAGGAGAGAATGGTACAAGAATAAAACAAAAAAAATCATAGGGAGATAAGGGAGCTATGTCCAGTAATAGAGAAATGTGTAAGAAAATAAGGAGAACAGTAGGGAAAATCCTGTTTTCTATTTGACTGCCTTGTTTTGGGTGCAGACTGCTTTCATGCAGTAAGGCCCTGGCATTTAGAGTTCAATAGGACTTAAAGGCAGCTCATATTTGAAAAGCTTTATTATGAAATCAGTCCTTCTTTCTTATTCCATTTTTGTTTATCCCAAAAGAGAGACTGATCTTGCTTCATTTGGTTATGAGACAAGCAGAAATTTTTTACTGGAGTAATCAGTTCATGAGCAGCACTGAAGGAGCCTAATTCAACTTCTGTTTTTCAATGTAAATCAGGGAAGATGCAGATGAAACGAAATGAGTGTGAGAGAGGAGCAAGAGCCTGAACTCTCTACCCTTGAAGAGGCAAAAAGTGAGAGTGGCCTTGCCCTCACATCTCTGCCTGTGCCTAAACCCAGGTGACTTCCCTGGGAGGTGTGAGAGAATGACAACCACTGGCCACATCTGGGTTTTTGGTTTGGCTCTTTTGTTATTTTGGTCAACTGAATCTGTTTTAAAGGGAAGGCTGGTGTTTGGTTTTGAAAAGAGTAGCAAAAGGCTAAATTCCTTGCAAAGAGCAAGGTGTGTGCAGAGGTACACCAGGACTGATCTAGGAGAGGTAGCTCTGCCTCCCAATGCAAACTGTGCCATATCTTGGTCCTTTAGGCTCTGCTGCACAATGTGATATCTAGGACACATGTCCAAGGTGCTTTATTTTGTATCTCTTGCTACCAAAGTAGATAATGTACCAAAAGTATAAACAAAGGCAGATTGCATGTTTTCTGGAGAATTATTCTGTTAACAACCAGCATATTCTGCTTTGAAAATAAGCTTTGCACAGGGATAGCTACTGCCCCTGGGAATTTTCTTGCAGTTGAAACCAGCTTACTTTTGTATTGATTAAAATGTTGTTTAAGGCATTTTGGAACGATGAGTATTCAGAGGACAGTTTAATAATTTAACCACCCAGTTTAGTCCTCTCTATCTCTCACAAATTCCAAAAAAGATATACCCATAAAATACAAGTCTGAGAAATGTCATTACAGCATTGGCTTATATAAATTGCTTGATGCAGCAATGTCAGTGTAAGGATGAGTGATTGCTCTGTAGACAAGTGTTTTCATGACTGAAATAAAGAGATGCTGGGGGCTAAAGCACCTGTGAAATGATGGGTGGATTGAGGACTTAGATGCCAGCCTGAGTCTGGTACATGCCCAGGGATCATAAATGATGTTGCCATGCAAAGTAAAGGATTACAGTAGCACTCAACCTTTGCAGACCATGGATAGGATGCCATTTATCATAACAATTCTCATTAAAAATGTGTTTCTACTTTTCACCCACTATAAACATTAGTGTGGGTGTAAAAATACAGCAAAATGATACACAAAGAAATGTATTTCTGAGCAGAGTCTGTGGGGAGGCCAGTGCTGCTGCCTTCTCTCTACCCATAGCACCGAGCTAAATTTGAATCCTGCTTTGATCCCATAACTATGAATGTATCACCTTTTATAAATGCTAGTTTCATTTAGAATTAACTGGTTTTGAGGAAAAAGAAAAATAAAATGAGCCCACAAAAAAAAAAAAGCCACTATCAATTCATTCAACTGATTAGTTGAGATAGTAGCAATGTTCATTAAGCACAAATACTGATTTTGTTTTCTGACAAGTTAAAAGCACAGAGACTATGAAAAATTCTAATTCAAATTTCAAATAAAGTACTATCCAAATAACTTCTGTGAATCAAATTCTGGCCTTGGTCCATTCAAAGTGGAGATATTCAGTAATCTAAGGAGAGCAATTACAGGCGTATGCTAGTGTGAGGGAGATTTTGGCCAGTTACATCCGTAGAACTATTAAAAAAAGTATCAAGGTGATTTAAATCACGTTCAGTATGAAATGCAGTGTTTAGGTGAGCTCATCCCATATTTTCTCTACACACTCTTAAGGTTCCAAGCACAAAAGATAAAGCACAGAATGCCAGTTTTACCTCAGAGTTCTCTGATTTGGCTGCCAGGTGTCATAATGACCTGAACATCATTTAGGCTGAAAAGAGGGGAGTTTTGTGTATGATAGTCTCTTGTGGCATTATATCATGCATTAGATACAACATTCTAGATGTGAAGCAATTTATCTATTTTTATAGAGGTGGTAACATTAATTTTAGTGTTAGCCTTTGGTATGACATAGACTTTGTCTTCATTATTCTGAAATATAGTTGGAAACCTTCTCCCCCCTTTCTTCCCCCCCCACACCCCAAATCCATTTATGTTTTCAATTTGCTTTGAACTATTTTTCAACAACTCAGGTCAAGACCTAATTTCTACAGCAATCTTCAATGCATTTTATTGTTCACCAGTGACTTGTACCTGATTAAGGAATCCATCAGGAAAATTCTCTTTTTATTCTTTCTGCAACATCTCTTCCCAATGTCTAACTTGCAGTATTTTTATTTTATTTCTTTTGTATTGGACCCGAAGTAAAATTTGAGTATGAAGAATGGATGCTTTACTTCATAAATTGGTAAGATCATTTTAAATACCTCCTTGGTAATTTGGCATTTTGTTACACAACACTGTATTTCAATCTTATGCATATGCAAAAACTCATTCAAGTCTGCTGGAGTTCTAATAAGACACTACTGTTTGTTTTCAAGCCTAAGAATCCTGCCAAAACTATTCAAGCTGGCAAACATCCAAGTGACCTGATTCACAAATTCATCTGTTCACCAATATACTTGTTTCAAGAAATACTTTTATATATATATAAACACATGTATTTATGTCTGCATGTGCACATGTGCATGTCTCAAACACAGAAGCCAATCAGATTCTTGAGGCTTAAAACGGGATATCTCTGATATAAAGAATGAACTGTGTGCTAATTTCAACTCTCTTGATGTCATCATAGCCATTCAGTCCAAAGAAATCTCGCTGCAAGGTTATTCCACAGGAATCAGCCTGTACAGACCAGCTGCTGACTTGATGATGTGACCAAGCAGGAGTGTCTTTAGAGCGAGTCCCCAGTCAGGGTAATTATGATGGCAAAAGTTTTTTCATGGGCTGAGACCCAAAACAGAGAGCTCAGAGAATTTATTTATGGGTTAGTTACTTTTGGTAGTAGCAGCAGTTCAGAATTCAAGAACCATAATTACTTGTTAAAGCAATTAATGTATTTTGGACCCCAGTTAGGAGGTTGTTGGATCCTTGTGGATAAAGGCATGCCAGCTTTGGGGAAGGTGGTAGGCAAAGCAAGGAGGAAGCTGTGCCACACAGCCAGAAACAAGGCCCAGCATTGCCTGAGGAATGATGGCACTGGCTGAGACACCAGAGACATTCATCATTGCCCTCTCTTTTCCAGGCTCTAGGAGGTTTCATACGTTTGTCACTTCATGGTGACGGAATCAGTTTCAGCAGCCTTTTTCCTCTCCTTCTTGTTTTGGAGCTCTTGTTACCCAGGCACTCTCCAGCTGACTTCCAGCACTTGCATGTCTCAGAGGGCCTGCGTTTCACTCAGTGCTCCCAGGCTGATTCCTTCTCAAAATTGCGTATAATGCAGAGTTGGTACCAGCACAGCACTTATCAAGGTTAAGATGAAAAATCCCTTCTTGGGATTTCTCTGAGAATACACCAGGTGGTGCCACGGATGTTTGCTGAGACAGTGTGTAATTACTTTTCTTGTTCTGCCAGAAAAGCTTAAAAAGGCCACATGAGTTCTACTTTATCACTTGCCCCCCTCTTTTCACTCATGCTGCCTGTGACTCACTTGGATGCTGTTCTGGAAATGACTCTGTGCTCAGTGGATGTGACCCGAATTACTCCTTCTTGTTTTTTCTCCTTTTCTTTCCCTCCCTAAATGCTACTGGATTGTCTTCTTTACATTTTCATTATGACTAAGAGAAATAACCCCCTGCCCTCCCCAGTAACTCGATCCATCAATCTGCAATCTGCATCTGATATTGAACATTTTGAGCCATATGGAACTACTCTGTGTCCTGTTGTCTGTTAATAGAACTGAGTGGACAAGATGAAAAATAGATCTGCTTTTTAAAGCAACAATAGTTTAATTTTAAATGAAAAAGTAGTTTCCATCGATTCTGCCCTTATCGTGCTGGAGCCTTCTGCTCTGCACATGTCTAAATTAATGCAGGCAAAAGGCTCTTGTGCATAGTAATGTGTTTTCCACAATTGCTCCTTGTCTTGCTCATCTTTGGTTGTCATTATGATCTTGTAGGGTCCCTGTCCAGCCTGCCATTGTCCCTCTCTCTGCAGTGAAATGTGAAACTGCAGTCTTCTGCACCAGGGGTTTGAGTGGCCTGTGCTAAAGCAAGCACTGGAGTGCAATGGCAGTGCCCATGGAAAGGGAGCCTCAGCCAAGCTGCCTGTGCAGGAGCCATGGGAGAAGTCATTGCAGGGCTAATACTGGGAGTGAGGTTACAATTTATGCCTGAGAAATATTTTGTCAGGTTCAAGACTGCAGATGACAGCTGTTGTCTTTTGAAAGTTCTTCACCAGGTGGGGTGAAGGTCATGTTCCTGTCATTGATCACTCCTTGATTGATGATATAAGTATCAATTATATATATTTCACAGTATACTTGCATGCATCTGGCCAAGTAGCTATGACTTCCTCTAATAAAATGTCATACATAACAGACTCTCCATATGCAGATATTTTTTAGGCTAGAATTACACCTAATTGCTAAGGTATTCAGTAAACACTGGTTTGGGTTAGCTTACATAAATTTACATAAATATTTTAAAGACCACAGTGGTGCTCAGCAAGTTGAGTTCCCTCTAAAGCTCTTCAGAAAGTCTTTTTGTATGATGTGAAAACAGCTCTGTAATGTTTTTTTCCTCAAGTCTTCTCTCTAACTCAGCTTTAAAACCTGTTTTGCCCATGTTATTTACCCTTTCTCTGATTCTTTCCCACCATTTTCTTCCACATGGAGCTCTAACCAAAGATATTTACTTTAAAAATCAAACTTTCAAACTGACAGACTCACAGAGAATTTTAGTTTTTGTTTAAACGAGCTAACACATCACTAAAAGAAATACTTTGTACTGGCATGTAAGGCAGTATTAAGCCTAGTGACTTGGACTAAATTAAATTTTTAAAGTTTTATAAAACCAGCCCTGTAACCAGGAGAGGATTCAGAAACACTCTGGACAGAGAGCAGCTGGAGCAACAGTCTGCTGCAGTAAACAGTGAAGAAGAAAACAACAAAGGCAGGGATCTGGGGACACTAGAGCTACAAAAGGCATACCAAGGCTGGCATGGCACTGCCCCAACATTGCTCTCTCCACACTTTTCTCCTTGGCACCAGCCTCACCCACATGGAGCCTCTCCTGCTCCACCTCAGGTTAGGGTTTGGGTTCAGAGAACCAAAAAGCCCAGAGCTTCGAGCACACTGCAGCTCCAAAAGGCCTGCCAAGGGGAACACAGGACTGCCACAACAATGCTGCCTCTGCACCTTTCTGCTTGGCACCAGACTCATCCCAAGGCTGCTTTTGCTGCTCCACCTAAAGTTAGGGCTAGGGTTCAGAAAACCACAAAGCCCAGAGCTCCAAGCATGCTATAGCTATACACAGTGTGCCAAGGGGAACACAGGACTGCCACAACAAGGCTCCCTCCACATCTTTCTTCTTGGCACTAGCCTCAGCCCAAGGCTGCTGTTACTGCTCCAACTAGGGGTAGGGGTAGGGTCAGGTTTCAGAAGACCACAAAGTCCAGAGCTCCCATGGCACTGCAGCTGCAAAAGGCCTGCCAAGGCCAGCTCATCACTGTTCTGGTGCAGTAAACTGCAATAGAATGGGTCTTAGCCTGTCAATCCAGCCATGGTAGTAAAAATATAAGCTTATAAGCACACATTTGCATGAGAGAAGGAAAGGAGGTATTTATGTTTTCAGAACTACATTTGTCTGTACTGTGTGAGGTTCAGAGGAGGTATTTGTGCTGCACTGTTGGCACCATATATTTCCCAGGTATATCTGCTCACTTGGCTGATAGCACACGGTTAAATACATGAGTGTTGTTGGGAGACAACAACTCATGGACAATGAAAAAGAAAGAAGTAACTCTGAGGGTGATACCAGCATCTTTGGAATAAACTGTGGGTGAGATGATAGCGTTTGCATGTCATGCTTGACGAAAAGAGATATGATATTCACTACATACCTTATTGTGAAATACAGAAGCTTGTTTAGAGAATAAGAACTGAATTTTTGGTCTCCTATCCTGCCAGTATCCTTCTCAGCTCACACAATAAACTGGATTTTTAAGGAGTATTCCTTTTTCAGCACAAGTCTTAGAGCTCACCTGTCTCCTGGAAATCTTGGTCAGTTCACATCAAGAAATGACAATCACAGATCTCTTGGACAGATCTGTTCATGTGGAGCAGAAGTCTGAGTTTAAAAGAGAGCCATGGCATGAAACGTCCTTGCCAAGGTGAGCTGTACTAATGCATGGTGCTGCATGGAATGGTGTCTGACATTCCCTACTGAGCCCCAGGGATACCATGGGGTGTCAGCCAGGCTGCAGCACTTAGAGAGCTGTGGTGTCCAGCAGGGCTGGGGAGCCGAGGCAGTGGCTTGGGCAGTGTGTGACAGAGATGCTCTTTCCTCAGTTTGGGCAGAAGGAGCCAGGGGCAGGACACTCAGGAGGATGTGGCAAGTTCCCAGATTCTCTGTTTATTTGCACAATATTGTGCCTGTTTCAAAAGGTTTTTTTGAATTTCTGAATGAGTTTCTAGTCCCAGGTAGTTGACTTTACTCTGTTAGCATGATATAACAAAGTGAGGTACAACAGCTTCATCCAGAGAGAGATCAAATTAATAGGACATGCCACCTGGGATTGCATAAGGGAAAATGGGAAGCTAGTGATGCTTTAACTACAGGCAGCTGCTAAAAAACCCAAATAGAGGCCTCTAATGTGAAGGAAGCACAATGTGATGGACCTCAGGTGTAGCATCCCCTCAGTCCTTGCACACAGACATTGTGTGCTCCCCCAGGAGCACAGGCACATTGCCTGTACACAAGAAGGGACTCTGAAACTGGGACCTGTTATGGCTCATCACAGGAAATGTAACTCAGAGATACTGCTGCAGTTATAGAGACACTAATTCTACTGTGCTTCTTCTTTTGTGAGTTTTCTTATCAGCTGATATGATCTCATTTTGGTATTTTTAGTGGATTCTCTGCTCACAGGGCCAAGGGAGGAAAGAAGAAAACATTCCTGTTGCACATTGGCATATAGATAAAGCCCCACATTCTTCAATCAGATTTTTAAAACTGAAATTTAGCTTCTGCTGTAGTTTAGCCTCAGGCTGGTAATTTGCCACTTGATTTCTGTCACTGGGGTTCCTAATTGGAAAATGTACAGAACAGAAAATAGTCAGGAGGGAAGGGGGAGGGGTGGAAATGGATCACATTTATACCAAATAACCAAGTCCCCCAGCACAAAAATTCAACCAGATTTTAAATATCCATTTATTCCCCTGAAGAGAGGAGAGAAACAAAGTTATTGGGCTCAGATGACAATGTCTCTAGAAAAGCATAAAATCTAATAACACTGACTTTCCATCCAACCTCTCACACACATATCAGAGGAAAACGTCCCTTGCTAAATACAAAGGAAGTTCGGTTGGGTAAAGTTATTTATTTTCTTTTTAACACTGCCATTTCCACACATATGAGTATACTTGTTCTATCCATACACATATCTATGTAGATGATACATCACTGATATCATTCACAAAATTCACAGAGGCTCAGTGCAAAAAACGAAAGAATTTTCTCAATTTTGGCCCAGTTCTCAAAACTGAAAATGAGCCACTCTCATTTTCATCTTTGTGTATCTACAAACTTTTCCTCTTGATGTATGTGGATGTCAATAGGCTCTAAACTTCTTTGGATGTTGTTAGAAGGCTGAAAGGTTTCCTTTCAGTCTGTGAAAGTTGTTTTGTGGAATAATACACCCTTAGGAGCCCAGCATTATGTGAGCAGCACTTCTGAGATGCAAGGAGTGAGGGCAATCCTGCCTCAGTGGTCTCTCACATTGTGCCCTTTAGGTGAGAACTTCTATGTGGGCTATTTAATAGGCTGCAGGCAACATCTCTGGAGACCTGCTTTGTTCGTGTTCTTCTGAATTCCTCATCTTTCCAATGTGATGAAGCTGTTGCTGTGCTGCAGGAGCAGCATCTCTGTAGTGCATATGTATGGATGATATCCTGCATCTGCTTTAGTGAGGGGAGAATTGGTCCCACAGTATTCACCAGTATAGATTTAATAGAATGTATTAGGATTCTATTAATAGTGTAGTAAATCAGCTTTTTATCATACACTGTTGTAAGCAGGTGTCTTTAAAATCCAAGACTGTTGTGGTTTTTGTTGTACGTGTAAGTTTACTTAGAAACTTGTATTGATTGAAAGGAATGCTTTTACTTAACCAGGAGTTATTGACCACTTGGCAAAAATGTGTACTCTACAAAGCTTAAATTACATAATTGTTCAAGAAGGACTAGTACCTTCTGTGGCATCTTCAGTTAGAGGAAAGAGGTTGTTGCATTAATCACAAATTCTGAGGATGCTGATAAAAATAATTCTTTTCTAATGCATTGATATAACTCTCAATTGTTTCATATTAAACTGAGAAAAAGGGAAGAGTTAGAAGATGGTACATGTTTTAATAGAAGCAATAATTCTACTTGAAGGCTTCTCTGGATGCTGTGCTGGGGAAATGAAACCAATAGATCTCATTTTACAGAATGTAGCTGTATAGGAAGAAAAGGTCATAATCCTGGGCCTAATACTGTTACTGATTTAAAGCTGATGTTAGTATTTTTCTGTTTATTTTATGAATTTAAAATGAGGTCAAACATATAAATGTAATAATTATGGAAAACTACAAGAGATTTGTTTGGATCATATACCATAAGCTTATTAGCCAGCATGACTCAGCTTCCTTCTGCTGTCCTCTGGTCTCTCAGTTTGCACCAGGTGTAAGTCCAGCTCACAGTATTTCTTCACTGCTGCTGATTATTCCGTGGTGATGGGCTGTTAGCTATTATGGGTACTCAGCTGTCTAACACGCACTGCATTCTGACCCAGGACCCTTGCTAAGTGAGTAGTAACAAGGTACTGCCTTTGAATGTTCACGAGCTAAACATCGAGGGTCAGCTTCTCATTTAGTGCAAGGCACCTTTAGATCCGTGGCATTATAAAGCAGCCTTATTGTGGGTATAAAACATCCTGTGCCTTTTGAGGAACAGTGCCACGTGATTTCTCATAGCACTTTCATTTTCCATAAGCACTTTGCAGCCTGAGCCCATTTGCTTTTATATTGTCTCCTTTGGGGAAGTGTGAGTGGTGAAATCTCAGTGCAGGCCTGTGGCTGGAGCCTGTGAGCTGGGAGCAGAGTGGTCCCTGCCAAGGCTCATTAGCGCTGCCTGTCAGGAGGAACTGTGTCATCAGCTTGTCATTGCTGCCACGAGATCCGCGCCCCCCTGAGCGCCGTGCCAGCTAGCCAGGGTGTTTAATAAATAATACATTCTTGGTTAAACTGGTAGTTGAGGAGATGCTTACAGATTTTAATTACTGTCTTCCATTACTCTTCTAATTAAAAGGAGTCCAGAGCTCGATTACCATTTATAGAATACAAGAACTAAAAATACTGTAAAACCCTCAAGTTGTCGTTATTTTCATGCAACTGAAATTCTGTCTGGCTTATATAATTTGAAGTCATAGGTAAGTTAAATCATCTCAACCAGTAACTAGAATGGTTTTGACTGACAATACGTTCTGATTTTCAAACTCTTCTCTGTTCTCATTGTTAGAACAAGACACTGCAGAGAACAATCTGAAAGGGTTAATATACCTGGTGTGGTGGATGAAATTCCTTAAAGAAATCCTCTCCACAAACTGGAGCAGTGCTCTTGCATACCTTGCTCCAGTTATAAGGCAATGTTGTCTAATTGTTTTCCATGAGAACAGAACTCAAGAACTCTTGACTTCAGATCCCTTGTCTATTCCTAGCCTCTTTTGTGTCCTGGGAAAACTCTGTCACTTCAGCTTTACCTCAGTAAAAGTAATAAATAATTAGCTCAATTCAAGAGGCTTTGCAAAAACTGCTCTGCTCTTTTAAAAAAAAAAAGCTAAAACATAGAAGTACTAAATGTTCTATAGTGGTATCTGGAGCAGTGCTATAAGCTTAGGTAGGAAAAGAAAAGAATAATCAGACCTTGTGACTCCTAAAAACTGAGAAAGAGATTTCTTTTATATATATATATATATATATATATTCCTACATTTTTCTTTTAGACCACCTTCTTCCCTCATGCCATTTATGCTCTACAGACATTTACATTATTCAATAGGTATACCACATTTTTTCCTACGGATTCTAGAAATCTCTTGTTCAAAACCACATTGTGCTGCCGCTACATTTTCTGTATCTCTTTCTGTGACTGAACAGAGGACTTTATTCTTCTGGAATATTAGTCTACTTCATTTCACAAGCATCAAAATGAAATGAATATTTGCAAAGGTCAAGTTACAGTATATGGCAGGGAAAACATGCCAAAAACAATTAAAATTACTAGGGCTGCATAAGAAAGTCACACACAGCACATATTGCTCACAGGTGCTCCATGTGAAGCCCAATCCAATAAATGTCAGTCCAGTCATTTACACTAGGAGAGTGCCAGTCATGTAAAAAGAAACAGAAGAACAGATGCTTTATGAGAAACAAATGCAATACAAATAAACTCAAAACTGATTATAAAAAAAAAAAATCTCACTAAACAAGTATTAAAGTGCATGTGAACTACATTTGGGATTCTGTGAATGTTTCGTCTACAACTGGGATTCAGTGAATGGTTTGTAAAGCAAGAGGAAAGAATTTTTAGTGCTTTCTATGTCTTTTGAAGTCTCTCCTTAGCAGTTCTGTTTATGTTTTTAATTTTATTTCAATTGCACTGGCTTTCTCTCCATGTTGTTTAAACTTTGGTTTTAAACGGCCAAAATGTCCACAAAAGTGTGGTAAAGTTTAAGAATTTCATTCTGGGGAGAGGAAGGTGTTTGTTTTTGCTAAAGTGCTGAGAAATGAAGGTTTGACTTTATCATGCATTTGAAAATCTTACACACCCATGACTTTTGGGGAACTAGGGGTGGCTTTAAAATCTTCTAAAAAAAGTGAGTTCTGTGGGCTTAGTGTTTATTATGAACATTTTTGTGGTTAAAGTGATTGTCATGACAAGAGAGAGCCAGGTTCATCTCTGCTCACGCTCACTTTTGTCCCTGGCAAGTGCTGTCCGTGTGTGCTGCAGTCAGAGGTGGAGAATCCAACACAGGATGAGACAGCCTGAGTACGAGGCTGGTACATCCTGCTTGAGTGAAGAGTTTGTAACTGTTAGATAAATGTTTATGGAGTCCCTTTCCCTTCCCTTCCCTCCCCTTCCCTCCCCTCCCCTCCCTGAAGGCAATGGATTTTGCTCTGTTTTTTTTTTTGGGGGGTGTGGGGGGGTGGGAATTTCTGACTTTTTCAGTAGTGCAGCTTAATCCAAGGCACAAGGATATAGGCACCTCTATGAGTCCAGCCTACAGTGCTGCTGCCACTTGTGGCCTGCTGAGATCTCTGAAAAACTAGAATCAAATGTAGCTGACCTGAAGAAATTTTTAAAGGAGGGTGAAATGTGGATTTTATTTTTTTTTTTTTATTATATCCAAAATAAATGTAGGATCTCTAAAGGTTCTGAAATATGTAGACCTCAAGCTTGAAATGTTATACTCATAAAGACTACTGCAAAGCAGGCAGCAATAAGAACTCAGCAGATAAATTGTCTCAACCCTGACCAAAGAGACCACCCTTCTGGAGAAAAAACTAACTTGTGTTCCTAAGGCATTTAATCCCCTGCTTTTCTGCTGAAAGGGTCGACAAGGGGCTCATTCTCACCAGCAACTGGGCTGAAGCCACACATTCATTTCATATATGCTGTGAACAGGTCTCTGATACTAATGATTTTCAGACTGTATGAACTGGAGTTGGATCTGACCCTGTGACCTGGAGGTTAGAGGTTCCAAATCCAATTACTGAACCCCAGAAATACCAAGTCACTTTTGCTTAACCATTACACCAGCACCGATGAAAGCTGTAGTGAGCTATTGTACTCAGCCAGGTACACCAGCACCATGAGGGCAAGTTGCTAGGATATGCCCCTTTCAGACAGCATATTTAATTTCGTCTTTTCCAGACAGAGGATTCATCTTTCTTCAGAAGGAAGTATCAAGCACTTGAGAAGGTTCCTGTGAACACAGAATCTACAATCCCATCCTTGGAACTATGCTTATGTTAAGTATTTGAAAATAGTGGGTGATTCCCAAGAGAGAGAAAGTGACTGCACATCGTTTATTCATGGCCTCTCTACAGCTGACATTTGATATTCAGGATTCAGTCTTAGCAGCTGGCTCATGCCACCTCTCACCAGTCATCATTTTACTGTGCTGTCACTACTGAGAGTGACACACAGGCAAATGGTGGCTGGCAAAATTTAAATGCACAGGGCAAGAACAGGAACAATTCTGCCTCTGACTCATCCCTGGGGCCTTTCATCCTTGTTCATGTGGCTCTGTGATGGCAAAGACTCATTTCATGGGCAAGGAAGACTTCAGTTGTAGGCAAGTTCTGTGACAGTAGTGGGCAAGGAGATGCTTTGCTGGATCTTGACTTTGACTCACAATTTGGGAAGAGCAGAGAGAGTTAAATGGGGAAAATTAAGAAAAACAAAGCAACTCAAGAAAAAGTAGAAGCTTAGCAATAGCATAACCAGTGAACTGAAATATCACATTGATCTGTCTGATGGAGGTGTTGAAAAATCTGGGGTTCAGTCACACTTTGTACATAGGGCTTTTCATGAGGGTCTTCTATAAACCTGTTATGTTGCTGTAATTTTTGAGAGTTTTGGAGATAGACTGAAGTCCCATCAAACTAACTGAGAATGTTGACTTACCACTGAGAGGCAATATTGTGCAAAATCAGACTGCAGAGCCCAGTACTGGGTACAGTCCTTCAAACAAGGCCTTACCAGTGCCAAGCAGAGAGAAAGGATCTCCTCCCTTGGCTTCCCTCTGCTTTTCCAAAGGCGGCCAGGATATGTGCTGAGGGTGTGCTCTGCAGGTCACTAATGTGAAGCTGTTAGATGATATTAAGCTCTGGGAGTCTTCCAGCTGAACATTCTTTAGCTGATCACAAGCATCCAGACCTGGTCATTCAGCCAGTTTTCACTTCAACTGGATCTGGAGAGGAATTGGACAAGGGACTATTGCCTGGTGTGATCTCAAAGTAGAAGGTATTCAGAATGCAAAAGTTTTTTGTGGGTTTTTTTTTGGTTTTGTGTTGGGTTTTTTTGTTGTTTTTTTTTGTTTTGTTTTTTTTACTCCGGGGCTTCCTTAACATGATGAGCTCCCCAGAAGACTATAAAACCAACAAAGATTAAATTTTTGAACTCTGAGAATGTCTAAAAAATTACATTCTATGGCTGTTGAGCACATTCTCTTTGCTGAGAGATACAATGTAAATGTCAGCAATTATTCTGCTATAAAAAGTACTGTATTCAGTTTTGTTTTATAAAATAATTTCTCTGTGGACATAGGAAAAAATTTGCATGTTTACAATCAAATATTTTACTGTGTTCAAGTCTTTGGGGTTGATGCTATCCTTTATAGTCATTACTTCCCTTCATGTTCTGTGACTGCATAGACCAGGACATAGAATCACAGAATTGTTTAGGTTGGAAAATACCTTTAAAGTCATTGAGTCCAACCATTAATCCAGCACTGCCAAGTCCAGCAGTAAATAATGTCCCCAGGTGCCACATCACCAGGTCTTTTAACTTCCTCGTGTTCCCTGGAGCTGAGCAAGGGCTCTCACAGCAGCAAAATTGCAACAAATGTCTGTAGCACTTGTCAGAACAGAGTGCTGTGTGATGGAAAACACTGGTGTAAGCCAATTAAAGTAAACACATCTGAAATAAACTGACACAACTGAGGAGCTTCATTGTTGGCTGTTCAGAGTGAATATTACACATAAAATTACCTATTCTTACTTGATTTCTTGTGTTTTAAATAAATAGCATGCTGTCTTTTGAAAGGTTCTTTGCTAAACAAACTAAAAAACAAAGCTTGATCTTCTATTAATTATTTCCTACACAAAACTGGGACTAAATGCCCATTTTCAGAAGAGAAAGGGGTAAGTTTCATAGATGGTGCATATGTGTGTGCATATTTTACACTGGGATAACTTTCAAATGAAGAAATGAAAAACCCCAATATATTTTCTTTATAGAGCTACATGAAGGTGGACTCTAGAACAGGAGATGAACATACCTGGTTTTGGTTTCTTGTTTTGGGGGTTTAATGTTAGATACATCCTAGAGACTTCTGGGGATTAAAAAAAATTGAATTTTTGTGATGAAGGATTTTATGGCATTTCTGAATTATGAAATGTTCTCAGCTATTGCTGCAAGCTCAGGCAAGCTTAACATCACCTCCTCAGCATGACTGGCGATTTCATTATGCAATAGAAAAGCAGTGGAATTTGCTTAAGATTTAAAAAGAAAGCTTCGTATGCATGGGGCAATTTATGAGAATTTAAGTGTCTCTAAAGGAAAGATTTGAACGTGTATAGGAAAATATAGGCACATTTTCTCTTTTACCATTTGTAACTCTTTATGTATACACTGTAAATCTCTAGAGGAATATGTGCAGGATTTCATTCCAGAGAGGTGTACACTACAGGTTACTATTTTAGCTTTTGCCCATGAGAAAAAGTGAAAAGAAAACTATTGCCTTCAAAAGGAATTGTACTGCATTAATGACTTTAGTGTTCTTTCAAATACTGGTGCAAACAATGAAAATAGAAAATTGTATTCTTTATTTTTTTGTGTTCTCTCTAGACTATAATATTAAAAAAAAAATCAATGGTACTGATGTTTAAATTTTTGTCACCAGGTGCCAGCTCTTGTGTCTGTCTCTAAAGTTGTCATTTGAATGTTGTGGGGCAGTGTCAGTACCCAAGGCAGGTTTTAATGGGCAAAGTATTCCTAAGATCCAGTGGATCTTAAGGGTTGCAGTGTGTCTGCCCAGGCCACATCCAGTGCCTCCTGCTGGACTTAGCAGCAGCAAGTACAAAGATACCAGGTAGAGAGGGCAGAGGGGTCTCTGTTGATACCAGAGCCTCAAGGTTTCTCTGATTTATAGCAGATGGACAGATAAATACACAACCTGAGTGGATCAGGGAAGTACAGGTTTAGCCTAAGTTCATCCTTGTGCTGTTTATCCTTTCTCTTGGTTCCATTTCTGAACTGGAAGATGCCCCACTCTGTTATGAGCAACCTCTGTACTTTGCTTTTATAGCATGGAGACAAATCCACATTTGAATACCAAATTTCAAAGAGCTGGACTGAAAAGTCAACCCTTTCTCCTCTGGCATGTGGAGTGCAAACTGAAAAATGCAAATGAAACACAATCTTTCTTCTCCTCCCCCAGTGTTGGGATACAGAGTGCCTGAGCCCTGCTGGTGATAAGCTCTAAACTCCTGAGCATGAGTCAAGGGGTCATTGCTATGCTTTGTGATAGAGTCACACTGATGAGCAATTAACAAATCTTCTTTCATGCCCAGAAGTTTAAACATAACAGGCTTACACGTAACAAGATCCCAGTAAAATCTCCACCCCCTTGGGTGTGAAATCCCAAACACAGGCATTTGAGAGTCTGAGCTAGGAAAGTGTGGTTTGATTAGAGAGAAAGGGATGACCTGAGCTGGAAACAAGGATGATTTAAATGTCTGCCAGTGTGGGATCCTTCTGCAGATGCTCAGTGATGCCAGAGCCCTGGGTAGGGCAGGTGGCACCTGCAGGTGCAGCCTTTAGAGACATTGAATCCCTGTGAAATACATGTAGTGGAGTTGTGGGACTGAGATTTGGAACCAAGACTAAGGTTGTAATTTAGTTAATATAAATTACTCTAGGGGAAAAAAAGAGGGTTTTTTTAGTATGAAATTGTACTGAATGGTGGAAAAGGCAACATAATTAGCAGAGAATGCTCACAGAGAAATTGTTCTGTACCTTTTTTATTTCTCCTTTGTCTCCTCTTATGTACCTAGCTGATGGAAAAGGCTCCTTTAACTCTGCGTGAGCTATGGGGTTTAAGGTGGCTAATTAAAACCAGTGTTTTGATTCTGTTGCATAGGCTACTTAATCAATTAACTGTGTTTGCAAAGCACTCTTAAGGACTAATTACGACCAAATAATAAGTGGAATTTTTTTATTAACGTTCAGAAATGCAGAGGATGCCAAGAGGAGAGGAGCCTTGTGGCAGAGCCCAGCAGGCAGTTTCTGATGCTGTGTCACTCGGATTTGAGAGCAGCCAGGGCAGAGCCCTGACACAGAGGCAGGTTTAATGCAGAGCAGGGCAGCTACACATGGAGCAGCTGTCAGGCTTTGTGTTTGGGGGGTGTGCTTGGTGTCTTCTGAGTGGACTTGGTTTGGTGTGGGTGGGATGGGACACCCGACTCACACTCCTGGGAGCTGGTTCAGGCACTCTGGGCTGTGATTGATGGTGTGTGGGATGTGCTGGAGGATCAGGCCTGCATTGGCAAGGCCGTGGAGAGATGCTCACACACTGATCCCCTGGCTCCAGTGAGCCTCCTAAGAGGCTCCAAGCACCATTCCCTGCTCCTCCCACTCAAAGCTCCAGCTGCAGTGGTGACAGATCATGGCAAGCAGACCTGACAGGCCCCACTCTCTTTTCCTTTCTGGGAAGAGACAATAAAGTTCTGTGGTGCATTAAATGCTACCTGATAGGCACTGGAGAAGAAGGTATTCTTCATTTAGGTGCTAATATCAACACTGCATGATGTCTCACACTGTGGAGAGTATACACCAAAGGAATTCTGCTCTTAAAAACGTCCCTGAATATAAATTAAATCATTAAATTAAGGCCTAAAGATCCAATCCTATCTTTGGTTGATGCAACAGCAGAAAGCTGAATAGTGCTTCTAATCCTAAATACTTGTTTACTTTTCAGTGGGTCTCCTTGGGAATTCAAGGACTGGACTTGATCTATGCTAGAAGTGCAGAATGAAGAGTTTAAAATTGTTGGTACCCTGTTATGCCAATGTGTCATCCACGATGGCATGCAGGAAAAAAGACTTTTTGGGAGAATCTTAGAAATAGAAATTAAAAAAAATAGTTAGAAATCTCCCTTTATTCAATACTGTCTGTGCAATAACAAAAAAAAGGAATATGAAATTGAGAATGATGCTTTCACTTCTCTGATAGAATGTTATTTACGTGCATAACTCTGTCTCTATCACTCAAGTTTTAAATATTAATATGCAGGCTTTATGCTTTTGTGACAGTTAGTAGGAAATCAAACATCTCTCATATGCATTTACTGTGCTTGTTAGTTTATTACCTCTTTTAAGGCATAGAGAAATAAAAACATAAAATAGTATGAAAAGGACAATATACCTTGTGGTGAAAATTAATGTCTTGTGTTTCCATGTTGATACAATAAGGTTACTGAAGAACTATTCCAGCTAACAGTGCAAAAGCTTCTGCAGACAGGTGGTGGATCACAGGTTGCTGTGATCTGTTTTGCACTACTTCAGCTGCATCAAAGAGGAAATAACTTTAGAGAAACACCAGGGAATATGATCTGAGTGCTCTTCTTTCTTATTCCCTAGACCTTTATAGTCTTCAGCACAGTAAATATCTAGTTATTCCCAGTATCTGAAGAGCATGCTAGGTTTTTAATCAGCAGTAATTTTGAGCAACTGTGCCCTTTCTTCAGCTTACCTCATGGTTTCATCTCAGAAAACCATATTCAGATACTGATAATTTACTTTTGAAACATTTTTATTTCAGTAATTCTACTGTTTCATGGGTGGAAGTGCTACTTAGTCCAAGCCTGGAGTCCCCTGTTCTTCTGTTCATTAATAGTGTGCCTGGGCTATTGCCTTCCACATGAATATGAACTCAATTTCTCTTAATGGGTTTTGTACATGCTAGACATTAATCACTTAGCAAAAAAATGTTAACTTGTAAAGCTGGTGTTTCTGTCTGGGCAAGCAGACACCCACTACTTTTTCATCTAATTGTCCTCTTAAAGAACCACTGATTTCCATTCTCATGAAATCCACACATGCCAGATTTCAGCCTGAAACACAGTTTTACACACAGGTTACAAAGCCTTAGAGGAATATTCCCATTGAGTACAGCACTGTGAATTGTGCTTATCTTGGATTTAAGTGCTGCTATTTATAAAAGTCTTGGCATTAGATGCTTTCTTCCATTAAGACAGATGTAAAGCAAAAGTAGATGAATTGCTCAGAGAGACTCAGTCCCACAGGCTTTGAGAGGCTGGATAAGGGGAAATGCACAAAAAGTCCTTGCATTGAAAATCAGCTGATTCGTTCCAATCTTGTATATGAACTTTGAGAGTCTGCAAAAGCACAGTTGATATTTGATCTCCTTATGAATCAGTTTGCTTTGTCATGGTCTCCTGCAATAACTTTGCTGAGGTCAATTTTAAAATCCTCATTCAGTATTTTGGATTGGACTTGTGTTAATCAAGATTTTGTACTGGCCTTGGAAAATGAGTATTTAGAACTCCCTCTCTTTCTTTGGAGGGAAAATGGGGTTTATGCATTTTCAGGTGCTGCTCTCTTTTTCCTCTCTTTTATTTTCCTTTTGTTGAAAAAATGGTGACTTCTGACACATAAGTTCACAGTAGTTTTTCTTTTTACTTTCTAAGTAGAAAAATAAAAATATTGCCTTAGAGTAGAAAAGGGATCTTCCCCTGAATCCTCTTGTCTAGAGGTCAAATAACAAAAATGTTTTAAAAGCCATGAACACTTTAATGAACACACACACAAAAAGGAAATGTTGACTTCAACGTTATGCTTGTTACAGACACTGTTGTGGAAGATGTCTCAACTGAGCATCATCCAGTGGAAAAATATTTGTCAAATTTTGCAACTTTCTTTATGCCTTTGACCCTTCTCAGAGGTGTTCTACAATATCTAACATTTGAATTCTCTCCCATTTGTTTGAACAAGTGGCCCTCATTGGAATTCATTCAGTAAGCTTTTTAATATGGCAATAGTGAAGAGAAAAAGCTTTTTAAAATGTCAGGGGATAATGTGAGAGGAGCAGTACCTGAAATTGCTCTTTAACATATTGACTTTAAAAGCCCTGTCATCTTGGCTAACAATTAAATATAGAGCAGATGAGGTAAATAAATCAAATACTTTGAATATTCGCTATGGCCTCCCCTTTAGTCCATATGATCAGCATCCACCCTTCACTCTCTGAATTCAAAGGAAACTTTAAGGAAGCCCAATGGCAAAAGACTCATCCTGAGATCAAATTAATGGAGAAGGGATAGTTGGTCACAATTTGCTTGTATCTCATCATGAGGCATTTTATTTGGGAAAGACAGGGAAAATCTCCAGACACAAACTGACACAATGGAAGGACTTGTGCTTCTCAAAGTTACCAAACTTCATACTCCCCTTTCATAGAATATCAGTCAAACTTCATTTGTGCCCAGAGAGAATTGTCTCACTAACTGCAATGCCAGTGCTTACCCTTAGCACAGAATAACCAGGGCTATCTCCTAATACAAAGGTCTGTAGGTAAACTCATTGTTCTTTGACAGAAAAAAGAAATAAATTATTATAAGGCAGTACTTTTGAGGATAGTGCATTGTTGGTTAGCTTTGTCTCCAAATAGAAGGATATTTATTTGGAATTGCAGTTCTCTACATTTTTTCATTCACAAAGTAACTTGGTAAGAAACATGAAACTTCTGATTTTCTCTTTATAGAAAGCCAAAGACTTACCTTGGGAAGGGATTAATTAACTGTTTGTATCCTTGACTTACTGCAAAAAGTATGGTTTCTGATAGGCTTGTCTTTAGTGAAAACAGATTGTCAGTTACTGAAGGTAGGAAAACTGGCAATGTCCTGCCATTTAAAGACCAGATGATTTCACTTTTTCTTCTACTAAGGTTTTATTAAAAATGTAAAGTTGCAAACTGCTGTTATTTTTGTTCCAACCTAACCAGCAGCATTAATAACAGAGCCTCATTTACATGATCACTTGGTTACTGGCAATCTGTGCCTTGGAAAACTTGGACTCTGAACAGCACTAATTAACAGCAAAATGGAGCTGGAAATTAATTGGCATCAAACTAGGTGGAGAATAGAACTGTCTTGCAGTCCAGTTCCTGACTCACAAATCTGTATGCACAGCAGATATTTCTCTCTTACCTAGATTAGAATAAGATTTCCACCTGCAATGTGGATTTTTCCTATTTTTAAATTCTTTTGAACTTTTTATTAACATTTTGATATTTAGTAACCTTTAAGCATAGCCAATAGTCTTTTTTATATTTGATTTAGAAGTATATTACAGTAATAAGAGGAAAATTGGCTGGAATCTATTTGTTCTGTTTAATTTCTCAAAAGTCCTGTTTGGTGTTTATTTCTTTCCTGAAGGTATGTTAGCATGAGGTTCAAGGCAAGGAAAGAAGCTGGAAATGCTGTGGTATGGTGCTTAGGGAGGAAGTCATATTTTTGTGATGAAAGTCAGCCCAAAAAACTGTGATGATGATAACTGTTGATTAGTTAGCCAAAGGCAGTAAGGACTGATCTTTATTGTTTACTGGGGCTGAAGATTTATCACAGAATTAATTGATTCAAACTGCTTTCTTGGGAGACCTGGGAACTCATTTTCTAACCAACACTTCAGAGTCCTGGAAATTTGTGGCCTGGCATCTGTTTGAGGTGCCGTTTCCATCGGGTTGGTTTGTATCCTTTGGATTGGGATGGGGCACTGGGGGACTGCTGCTGGTAGAGAGATCAGGGCTCTGAGTTCAGCTTCTGCTTTCAGCCAGTGATCATCACAACTAAATTGTTTTGCCTTTGCTGGTTTGGACATTTTTCAGACTTGTCTGGATCATTTTTGGTTGCTTCCTGTCACATCTGTTGAAGCCCCTTAAACCTTTTCTCTCCATTGCAAAAACGTATAGCTGGAAGACTGCCATAATTTAATGTAGAAGCAGTTTAAATAAAATTCCTCAAGTACAACATTACTTTTTTACTTCTTATAAAACCCCAATACTTTTGAGTTTCTTCATGTAAGGACAATTTGAAAATTAGCAGGAAATGTAATTATTGGGAAATTAGTTATAAATCTTGCAGCCTAATACAATCTTCTTTTAAAATTTATGGTATTTCCAGTGATCAAAAGGACTTTTAGCATTGCCTGGAGTACTTCATTCATGGGGAGTGATTGAGGAAGTAATTAGAGGGAGCTACCTCTTCAACTGTCTGCAAAGACTAGATCAAAATTACATTTACAGATCAGAAATTGTTACCATTTTGGAAGAAAAAAAAAAGGTATAGAAGGGGAGAAAATAGTACAAGCCAATCCACATGTTAAGTATAACTTTCTGTGTTGTTTTGGGGATTTTTTATAGTAATTAATGTATAAAGTTATAAGAAATATCAATGTATTTTTTCATTGTATCAGTATCTCAATATATTTCAACAGAAATATTAGCTACAGCATAATCCTGCCTGTTGTAAGGAAGGAGATGCCAGTCTGAAGATGATTTTAAAACTTTTCTCAGGTCTTTTTGGTCTAATAAAGAAGGTATGCCTTCTTTATTAGAAAGCACCCATATCTTGAGGAGTGTGTTTTTGGGTAGCAGGAGGGAGAAACAGAATCAAGGTTATTGGAAACTAAAACAATGCACAAAAATTCTGAACCTTTATCCTCCTCACCTCCCCGAGCACTGTGAGATACTCACTTTTCTCTCTTATCAGAGACAGAGCTGGTGCTGATGCCAGTAAGACTCAACTGTAATCACCATTTATTTGAATATAGGGATTATTCAGGATCTGAGAGCAGAGGGGCTTAGCAGGGAAATCAGTATTACTGTGACAGGTTGGTTTGGTGCAGGCACACACTTGCTGGAGAAACAGATATTATTTTATCCATTTAAACATAAGCAAGCAGTTTTGATGTCAGCCTTGTTTTTACATCAGAAATATCAAATCTTATCTGTATGTGGATAAAATGGATATTTAAAAGAAAGAAAAGACCACCTGGGATGTTGAGTCATCCAGATTTGCTGTGACTGATGAAATCACTCCTTTCCTGAGTACAAGAACTCTGCTCTCTTTACTGCGTAAATGTTGGATGCAGTCAGGCACCTTAATGCAGCAAAGGGCTGTTAAAAAAGGTACTTCTAGAAAGGTAATTTTTTTCCAAATCACTATGCTTTCACTGTGGGGAAAATTAATTATAATAAATACAGTGGCCATAAATTTGTTTTTATAACCCCTTCACTTCAATCTAGAATAAATTAGTCAGCATCATAACAGGCTAGGATATTAAGATTTATAGTCTGACTTTATCCCCAGTGCTCAGCCTCACACCAGGAGTGACTCAGATCAAAGTGTCCATCCTGTGTGTTAGAGTAGGTGGGGAGCCCCCTCCTCCCTTTCCCATATTAATCACACTTTGTATTGCCTCTACCTGGAGAAAATCAGTCTTTTTACTGTGCTTGCTCTTATTCTTTCAACACTCTTTCCACTGTGCTTCTGAACTTTTCCACTATGCCGTCATTTTGTCTTTAAGGTGAAGGGCCTGTGATAAAAAATTGATATCCCTCAGCTTTCTCTACAAAGTATCTCAGTAGCAGAAGTTTGAGGAACACTGCTGGACTATTCATAGTTGAATTCTTCCTACCTGTCAGCTGAAAGAATGTCAGTACACCCAGTCCTTCGGTGCTTGTTTGACAGAAATCTTTGTCCCCTTCTGTTGTATAAAGCAGGTTTTTCACTGATCTTCAAGAGCAGAGGACAGCAGAAAAATACCTCCTAACCTGCTGAAAACAGATTGCTTTGGAGCAGCCAGGATTGCAGGTGTTTAATTCTCTGTGTTGAGCCCTTCCTGTGACTCAGCACTTGCAGAAATCTTGCTACACAGAGGCTCAGGTGCACAATGAGTGGTTCAGAGAGTGGCATGCAAGATTTAACCTTCTTTTAAAGTTCAAAATGGATCATCCTGGCTGTAGAATCTGCTGTGCTTAGTGAGGAAGAGGCCTTGTTTTGTATTTCCACTGATTCCTTTTAAGTACATCTGCTTTGGAAGTAGTATTTCCCCTGGACGTTTTTAAGGCTCCTTCCTCCCTCCCTCCCTTCCTTGTCCTTATAAAAGAGAAGTGTTATGAAGGTTTCCTTGTCCACAAAGAGGTTTGAAGAGAAACAGCCTATTACCTCTGCATCAAAAGTATCTGCTTTAATCTGACTTGGTAGAGCTCTGAAGAGCAAAACTGTTGATAAAGCCAAATTGCATTTCTGTTATTGTTATCAATTATATAATGCTAGCTGTCAGTTTTGAACAATGTAAAAGAACTTATGGCAGTCTAACAGCCCTAAAAAAGAGAAATTTGATAGTTAAGAATCCTGGTTGAATCTCTGCTCTGTAACAATAGTATAACCAATTTAGAGTCATTACAGTGAACTGCAGGAAAATTATTTCTTTTTAGATTTCCTAATCCAGGTATTATAGTAAATATGGATATAACAGAGCCATCTTAAATTCTTCTTTTCTGCTAATATCTAGATTTTTGTAATAAATCTGTCTTCTTGGAAAAGAGTCAATAGTGCTAAACATACTTTAATAATAAATGCATGCTTACACCAAAGCAAAAATACAGATTTATAGGATTCTCTAACATGGTGGAAATGCTGAGGTAATTTATTTCTTCCTTTGAAAACCTATGAAGTAGAAGGAGGAGTATTTTGGTTTCATAATCTGTTTAGGTCAGCCTACTTTACTTGGCCAAATCAACTCTAGGTGTGCCTCTTGCTTAACATTTTCACTCCTTTCATAATTTTTTGGGACCTTTGCAACTATGTTGATTGATACATCAAACCAAATGTTGTGAGTGTATCTTTTGCTTTCTGCCTGAAGTATGAGGCATACTGGCACAAAATGAGCTTTAAAATTCAGATGGTTCATTAGTGATTCTTTATATTTATTTATTTATTTATTTATTTATTTATGTTTTTTTGTGGTGAAAGTGAAGTAGCAAGATGAGTTGATGAGAAAGAGACTTATTTGATCAAATTATCATTTAACCAATGCTTAGCAAAAAGCTGAGCCACAGATGAGAGTCACTGCTAATATGAGTGTTAAGCCTATTGCTGTAAGAAATAACACAGAAGAAAATCCAATGGGAAATAGACCTCAATGTACAGGACTGGAGTTAAGGTCTTTTAATTAAATTTAAAGATTTTTGTCCTCATGGGAAAGGATATAATTAGCTAATTTCTGACAACTATTTGACCTGCAGATGCTCGGATCAGCAGTCAGAGGAATGCACTGAGAAGTACCACTAGATTATAATTATGAGATTTTTGGGAAGTATTAATTATTCATGTGACATGTTGTTTACTAACTGCTGGGATAATAAGTTAGTAAACAAGTATCAGCATCTTGTGTTATAATAAAGATGTGTTTTAAATTGGTGGTCAGGCTCCAGGGCTGGCTTGAACAGAGCAGCTGCAAAGTTTCGGGATCGCTGTTATTGTCTTTGGTACCAACTGTACTAGAATAAGAAAGCAGCTAAAATTAGTATAATGAAGTAATGCAGTATAATGAAGAAATGTCTGCATTGACCTTAAGGAGACCCTAAATATAAGAATATGGCAAATACATCACTGATTTTGCTTCTAACTTCAGTGAAGTTAAATCAGAAGCGATTTTGGTCCCTGAGCTTTGTGCACCTGAGTCATATCCTAATTCTGTCTAGTTAAGAAGAAAGCCTTTTCCTTAATTTCTAATTGTGTTCAGGGCACTCCATGATAATCTCCCAGTCCTTTCATGCTGCAGACATTACAGCTACTGATGTAGGCATATGCCAAACATCCCCAATTGCTGAACAGTTCTGAGAGATGGGATGTTGATAAACAGGTAGAGAAACCAGATTCATGTCTCAGCACAACAGGACAGGATGTTCTGTTTATGGGTTGGAGATTTGCTATCAAACACATTAATTTGTACATACCTACATCATGTCTGAGTAGGTGTCAGCTGCCATTTGCCCATCAGCATAACTATGGGGCTGATATATTCATCCAATGTGAAGGGGAAAGATCCCAAAGCCATTTTGAATTATTCTTGCAGGAAGTGCTATATGGGAGTAGGAATCATTATAAAGGTTGTGCTCTATAGAAATTAAAACTGTGCTTCATCATCTCTGCACTACCCACTTTAGAGACACAGAAAAGTACAGTGCACTCCAAGAATGCCAAAGGAAGTGCATTCCAAAGCAGGAGGTCTTCTGAGAAATCAAATGATTAATGTAGTTGCTGCTGCTCTTGACTCCTTTGTGTGTTAGAAATGTGCTACAGTTAAGCAAGTGTACTGATGGTTTTATTCTAACAGCTCAAAAAAAAAAAAAAAGGAGGTAGTTTGTTTATTGAATAAATTTGCAGCTACTGTCATTTTAATCCTGAAAAATTGGTTTGGAAAAGGCACCTGGCACTTCAAATGTGCAGATATAAAATGTGAAGAAGCAATTATGGACACCTTCTTTCAGCAGGGGTAATCTAAAAGTAAAGCCTCTTTTTGGAAGGCTTCTGAAGACAGAAACTTTACAAGACAAATTTGTTATCCTGTTTTGTTCTAAAGTGCCTGGGTAAGGGTATTAGAAGTCACCTCATCTGGATTCCTAATCTGTTGAGAGTTTTCAAGCTTTCATAATTAAAGTTTCTTTCTAACAAAAAAAATTCTTTCTTTTTTTTTTTTTTTCTTTTTTCTTTTTTTTTCTTTCTTTAAAAGTAGCTATCATTCTAGCTCAAGTAGAAATCTGCACCAAAATTGCAGTTCTGGAGTGGCCCAGGCAGGCAGTGGCTGAGCTGGCAGACAGAGGGGTCTGTGCCCCCTTGGTCAGCTCTTGCCCCACGGTGTCTGCTGGATGTCCTGATGGGTCAGGGGGGATCACTCAGCTGCTGTGCCTTCATATCCCCCCTCCACTGCCTGTCTGTGACTTTGGATGGTGAAGAAAAACCATGTGGCTGGTCTCTGTCAGTGAGAATGCTACAGGCACCCAAAATAGGAGTATTCCAATCAGCCAGCATGAGCACACCAATGTTTTTTCTGAGCAAACAAATGACTCAAGTTATGCTTTTTTGCCCAAGGTAAGAGATTATTGTAAAACACACACACACGTATGCATATATGCAGTTAAGGGATTGTTCTCAATCTCTGCCTTAGGGCCCAGATCAGCACATATTATCTGTGCATGAACATAATTTCCATTTAATTTGAGCAAGAACCATGAAACAGATAACTTTTCAGTTAGTTGGCTTAGTTTTCATGCATTTGTACTACAGAAATTTCAGTGTCTGTAAACTTAGGGTAAAGCAATAGGAGGACTGGTGGGAGCAATTAACTCAGTACTATTGGCTTTTCTACCACTAGACAGAGAACAAAAGCAAGCATTCCTGTCTTTCCTGGGGGTTGAGAATGATGTAGGTTACTGGCCAAAGTGCTAAAGGTTGTAATACAAACAAGACCCTAATCTAGCTTTGACAGTTACATTAGAATTGTAAAACATTAAAGATGATACCTGTATGTAATGTTCAAATGGTTTATGACACTTCCAAGTCAGCTTGTAATGTTCAAATGTATAGTTTTCTCTTGCACAAATGCAACCACAAGCAAATTCTGAGCTGAAGGTCCTGAATAGTTTGCAAAAATGCATTGTAAATGAAGATTATCTCTTTTCAAGTACTCAGAGCATGCATTTTTTCCTGGTTTTGTGACTCCTTCACTCCCTTCCTGATACAGCATCCACCCACAGTGCTTTTCTTCTGAAGGGAACAAACAGCTGGAAAACACATGAATGTCATTCTGTTTAAAATTCCAGTTAAATTTAACCAGTTGCCTGTGCTCTCAGACAACTTCAGATGGAGAAACATAATGCTACCATACAGAAGTGATGCTGATTTTGAGGAGAAATTTCAAAAAAGAAGGGGTGATTATTTTTTAAGTATTTGTAGTAGCTTTCTAATTTTCCCACTAAAATAATGCCTCAAAGCTGCTGGCACTGTGGCAATAAACATACACATCAGTCATTTGGAATGCTTTACAAACAGTAAACACTGCTATTCAGAAAACAGAGCCACAAAGCAGCTTAGTGATTTATCATAGAATTCTGGAATGCTTTGCCTTGGAAGGGACCTTAAACATCATCTAGTTCTAACCTCCCTGCCATGGGCAGGGACACCTTCCACTAGACCAGGTGAAACTTTATCTAAAGCCTGATTTTATATCTTAAATATCACTGACCTCTTCACTGCTGTGCCCTTACTGGCCACGATGACTTTTGGTCAAAAGGCGCAATTTTGTTTTAAGCAAAATGCTGTGCTGTGTAGTGTGTGTCTGCACATCCACACTGCAGCACCCCTGGCTTTGATGTGCAGGGTGGAGAAAGGCTCTCTGTCCCATGGAACCCCACCAGGACAGTAACACCATGGGGGACACAAGGAAGGCCAGGTGCACTGTGTATCTTGCAGCTGATGCTCGCTCCAGAAGGTGCTCGTGTGTCAGTGTCATTCTAGGGCAATGCCTCCTCTTTACTGCCAGAGCTGGGGTGCAATGTGTGTCCTAAACACTGGGCAGTTTCTGGGTCAGTGGTTTTCTTCAACACACACTTCTTATCAGTTTGTTAGAGAATTTGCTTTGATTTACAGAAAACTGAATAAATCTGAGCAATTCTTTAGTTGCTCCAAAGAGGAAACTACTCCTGGTCTTTCTTAGAAGCCCTGTGAGTTAGAAACTGTATGTGTTATATTTTCTCAGCCCAGAAAACTCTCAAATAGGCAAAGTAGTTACTCATAGTACCAGAGAATCAGAATGAAAGTAGACCTAACCTCATTAATTCAGAGAGGGGAAAAAAAAAACCAAAAAAAACCCCAAACAAATTGATGCAGTATTTAAACCAGAAAATTGCTATAATGACAAATGACAACCCTGTAGCCTGCAAAATCTGCTAATAAAGTGTCTGCTGTGGCTGTTATTAAAACTAAACTTATGATCCATGATTATCTAACCATTAAACAGAAGTGGGGGCTGGATATAAACTGGATATCTGTGTCGGATGATATTTCAGTGCTGTCTGGACTGAGAAAATTATTCATCAAATTTGATTTCTGATGCCTCCCTTCTCTGAAGATTAGCCCCCTAAGGAGTTTACAAGCATTTAGAAAGATTCCTTCCTCCCTCCCTCCCTTTGTGTCCTTGTTCACTTCAGTAATTACGCTGTAAGCTTTCTTCAAGTTTAATTTGTAGACTTAAAAATGGCTTCTGTAGAATAGCTGTGCTGCAATGAGGTGTCTGACTGCAGAGCAGCTCTGCATTGCCAGATGAGCATCCCTCCCATTTGGGTGGAATTATTCTTGTTCAGGTGAAATTTGCTGGACCTGTAATAGCCGTAGCATAGATCTCTCCATCAGTTGGGTTGTGTGGATATTTTCATACTTTTGCCAGAGCTACACCAGCTGAAATAAAGTTAAGCAAAAGGCACATTCAACTGAGGTAGTAGTTGGCACATTAGAATTTATTTTTGATTGATGTGTGATACATTTTTTGTTGTCAAGAAAATTGTTTACACCGTTTGACTAATGGGATGGATGGTCTGTTTGGGAGAGAAAATAGACACATATGGAATTGTAAAAAGCTCTTGCTTTGCTGGATTACTGCCCACATTCCAACAAAATGCTGCTTCAGTTCCAACCTCCACTGGCTTCCACTGTAGCCAACAGGAACTGAAAATAGTGAAAATGCTTATGGCAAGGAGGGAGCCTTACTCACTGAGACCAGCAAGCCACATGACTGCTGTGCATTCTGCCTTTATCCCTGCTCCTGGAATGGGGTGAAGATCAATGTATGTTCTGTTAATTCATGCATGGCTTCTCACCAGCTGATTTCTATTTTTCTCTGTTAGCAAATATCCCACTAGCAAAGGAGTCCAGCACTGGCCCTCAGATGAGGAGGTTGCTAACATCAAATCAAATTCCTCTTCCACCAATGGAAAAGTGCCAAGTAGTAGTTGCACACTATGAAAGTACTTGAAAGTGATAGGATGGGTAGATTTTCTGCATAGCTCCAGGGTTTGCTGATATGCTTAATATTAAAAAAAAAATAATGGAGAATGATTTTTTTTTTCCCTGCCCTGAATAAGGAAAAAACTGCAGAAAGTTACTACTTTACTGGAGAGGGCTCTCACCAAATCAGTTTTGTTCTGCTGCAGACTTTTATCTGCTGAGACCTGAGGTAGGTTGATGGTGGATTGACAGATAACCTGAGTAGTTCTGAGCATGTAATTGGAGGAGAAGATATCTGCCTGTATTATACACCCTGAAACCATTGAGATTTATTCTCCAATTTCTGTATAGCAATCATCCAAATTACAGAGCAAAAGGTTTTGTGAATGATGTGCAAAGTACAACCAGGATTCTTTTAAAAATCTAACAGTCAATAAAGTATTCATGCTTTCTGGAATGAAGTTGGGCCTTTATATATCATTGATCCTTTATTAATTTCATTTTAAATACACTATCCTGATTCACTATGGAAGCATTTTCCATTTTCCATTGCTCTTCCGTTAAATATCCAAAGGGAGAATTTTCTGCTTACAGAAAAAGTAATTTCACAGATGACCACAATTGCTGAGGGCCAGATTCAAAAAATTATCATCTTCTTCTCCCTTTCTCCAAAATTTCCTGTCTTTTTTCATTAGCCATACACAGCAAGAGATGAAGGAAGCTGTATGAAACATCGTAATTGGGTGTCTCCCACTGAGGCCACATTAATATGTCATTAGACTAATATCTTTTACTGACATGCTGATATAGTTTTCAGAACAGATCTGGAAACTTGACAATCTGGATATTGTATTTTAAAAGAATAAAATACTTTAAAATGTTCTGTATAAAATTTTCCCGATTTGCAGGGTGCCTTAAAATCTGGCTGTGAGCCTCCCATGTTATCACATCACTACAGAGAGCAGATTGCCACAACTACATGTGGAGCTTTCAGCAAAAACAAGTGCAAAGACCTTGCACTCCAAGCCTTAGAAGGGAGTGCCCTGCATTCCCTGCAAGTGGGGTGTCTGCAGCATGACTGCAGCACACCCTGCATGGGGACAGACACTGCTTTCCTTGCATGAGAGCCTGCAGCCAGAAATACTTCATTTTCTGCTTAAAGTCATCAGGTAACACACATTCCTACATGAGGGCATAACCAAAATTCAGTCACCCTGTGTTGGACCATTTGCAGCCCTTCTACCAGAAAGTTGACCAGAGCTGAAGGGTGGGAGCTGTGACTGTGTTGGATTTCTTTCTAGCAGAAGAATACTTGCTTTAAGTCCTATATTAGTCAGAAAGGTTTCAGAGCAGGATCTTCAAGGTTTATGTGTGCTGCTTGTTTTTCTCCAAAAATCTGAATAGGAAAACTGGGGTAGAATTTAGAATTTTGTCTTTTGTTTTTGTTTGTTGGTTTGTTTTTTTTAAGATGAAGGACAGATGAAGACCCTCTGTTCCAGTGAACTCAGAGCATGGACACCATCTTCATTGTCTTGAAAAAAGGAAAAAACAGAGAAGTACAAAGGGAGTTTGAAGAGCCCTGTGATCCCAAGGGGCTGCTGGCCCCTTCTTTTAGCAGCTTTTGAGGTGAGTCCTGTTTGATTTATTTTGGCATATCTTTATGCTGAAGAGCTGTCACTGAGCCACATTTAGCAGAGTGTGAGCACATGGAAGTTGCCTTTGGTACTTTACATATCTTGTCTCCTTTCATCCCAGATTCTGTTAGTAAGATAAAAGGTCCTTGTAGGAGCTGATGCAGGATTAGAGCATATAGTGGGAATGGCACAGAGATCAGAAGCAGAGCTCTTTCAAAGCTAAATGGGCCACAGCAAAGAATACAAGCTAAACAAAACACAGGACTCGATCAAAAAACATGTTCGTGTTTTCTCTCCTTTAAACTATGTCGATCATCCCTGCTGCAACTGTGGCACTGTTTAGTTTTTTCCAGTGAGAATGAGAATAAATAAATCTATATAAAATGTTTAAGGAAGTGAATCTTACACCTGAAATAAATGTTTTCATGAAGAGTAACATAGGCTTGTCCTGAGAAGTGAATTGGGTGAACAGAAAACAGATTGAGAATGCAGATACACTCCATGCCAGTCATGAAATTTTATCCAGAGAGCTGCAGCCTGAAAATATTCACATAACTTTAAATTTCTGTTCCAGATTGTCATGAAGTATAAAGAGACTATTAGGATAATGTTAAAATACTTGATTCCAAAAAGAAAATTGGGCATTTCAGAGATTAAAATTTACTGTATGTAGTATCTTTCACACAATTATCAAATTATTAATTCCAAAGAGTTGTTTGACATGAACTTAGTTCTACTGCATGCATTAGGATTCATTCATTATAAACTAACTGAGAAACAATTAATTGGTATTTGAAAGTATTATTTTTTTTGCTGTTGTCTAAATTCAGCTATTCTGTTCTATAACATAATACATAAGAGACAAAGATTATTGCTTTTTTAATGTTTTCTACAAATAAATTACAAAATTAATTGGTGGCTGCACTGTAAATAAGAAGATGTCAATTACAAACCTTTATTTTTGGTGGGTTATAAATCAGTTATACAAGTTCTCCCCAAACACAATAAATAAATTAATTAGCAGACAAGCATGCTTATTTGCATTTTTAATGATCTCAGGAGTCTTAATAATTTAGCATTTTCTATGTGCCTTGAGATCTTTGAAGGATGGACTCAGAAAAGTGCAAAGTTTTATTAATATTATCTTTCCTTCATCCATTTTAGCTATATATGACACGAGGCTATTTCAGCCAGTTGTGTGTGCCAGATCCCACGGTGTTTCTGTTAGCAAATGTCTCATGGTAATAAAGAATCATTTGAGATTAGGTCATTACTTAATTTGAGAAGCAGAAAAGGTGAAAGCATCCCTTTAAGGAGAGAGATGAGCCACTGGTTCTTGGGGGACATAAAAACTAAAAGAAAGGATTTCTGTTATACACACCATAAGCTTGAAAAGCCTGGTTAAAAACATATTCACATAAAGATTAATATCTATCTTTATAAATACCTAAGAGATAAATATAAGCAGACCCAGATGGAAACAACACACACATATAAATAGGGTCCATCATTTAGAAATCATTTTGAACCATTTGATCAAACCACTTAAGGATGTGCCAGTTCATATCATAACTGAGCTGCTCAATGGGACTTAGTCCCTTTTGCCTCTCCTCTGCCTCCATCTGTGTTCCTAGGCTCACTGTTAGCCTTGGGCTGAGCTTGACATGCTCATTCTTGAAGTGCTGTGGGCTGGTTCAGGGAGCTAAAGACAGGAAGCAGCTCATTTTTGGAGGGGAAGATTCATTTTCTACAGCTTGAGATACCTGAACAATCCCACAGTGGATCCAGGCAAGTACTGGAGCAGTCAGATGAACAGGAGAGGTGTGAAAGGAGATCAGCTTAGCTCTAAAATCAGATTTTACTGTGGATTTGGAGTAGTCCCTCTGCATTTGGTGGTGGGAGCCAGATGAAAAAAGTACAGTGGTCTCAGACTGGGTGCAAGTCTTCTTCACTAATTACAGAGGAAGAATAAGGTGAAAACATTTCTTTAACACTTAATGCCTAAAGTTAGATTATTCTAATTTAGGATTAAAAAAAATCTTGATTAAATGAAGGGTATGTATTTTCACTGGGTTTTTAGGATTTAAGTTAAAGAGGAATATGGCCATTTCTCTGGGGCTTTAATGCAAATAAAACATTTAAAATGTTCATCAAGTTTTCTTTGAAAGCTATTTAAACATAGGAATAAAAGGAAGATGTATTGTTATTTAGAGCTCCTTGGAAAATCTCCAAGCTTTAATTGCACTTCACTTTCATTTTAGCAAGAATGAATCTGAATGAAAGTGTCTCTGTCCTGTGGTGCTCTTTCATTCCCCATCTTAGTTCCTGCAAAAATAATGCTCTGCTGAAGCCAAGCTCAGCCAGGGCTGTGGATTTAGACATCTCTTTTGGCTCCTGGCTGATTTTCTCTTGTTTTGAGACTAAATTAAAAGCACATTTGAAAGTAGAAATGTCGATTTTCCTAATTATCTGAAACGTGATGACTATAAATACCACACTACCTATTAAACAAATATATTCAAGAATGTTCAGTAGATGATATGCAGACAAATTGACTTTTTACAGTGAATCCAGTGGTTTTCTCTGAGATTTTCAGGCCAGATGATGTGTGCACACTGGGTGCAACACGAGGTTTCTGGGTATGTTGGATTTACATGTGTGTACATGCACAGAAAACTGACCTTGTTTCCTGAGAAGCTGCTGAATGCATTCTCAGGAGTGTCTGTGCATTGGTTCATTTTGTGATACCCCAAATGCCACAAGAGTCAAAGAAAAAAATGAGCTGAAAGAAGAGACAGCTCTGGAGAGACCCAGGTCTGGTTCTCTTTTATGTGGGGAATGAGAGAACTCTGTCCTGTGTCTAAGCACAATTGCTGAGATCTGTAGCACTTTAAACTCAGCCATCAGCTTTCTCATGGAAACTTCTTAATTATAGACACCTATGTGCTGAGCTATACATGTCTTCTCATTCAGTATCAGGAATTCCTCATCAGCTGAGTGAGGGTATTATGAGCCAGTTTAGTACCTGTGGGCCACTCAGACTTTGGCTTACTAAACAGACATTAGGAACTGTGGGAACAGATTCTGGAGTCAGAGTCCATGTACTTTGTTACACTGAATCCTAAATGTATGTAAAAAATTGCAAAGCAGGAGAAAATTTGGCTTATCTGTAGCTGTCATTCTATTTTCTGAAATTAGTCTCTAATCCCAGTTATACTGCATTTGAATTTCACACACTTAAAGCATTTTAAAAGTTTTAAAATCAAATAAAGAAACTTATAAAAAATTCCATAATAGAAACTTTTGCATTTTTCAAAAGCATAATCTTTTCTGTATCAGTGATAAAATCATAACGTATTCACATTTCTGCATTTGAAAGGGAGTAGTATAATAAGTTATTGTTAAAGTTGTAGGTAGTACACATTTGTACTGGCAGTGGCCATGTAGTCAATGAAGTCAACCAAATAGAAATGGGTCACTTCTTGTATTTATTTTCTTCTGTTCTGTCCAGTGACAAATCTTGCATATTTTTGCCTGTTGTGTGAGGTTATACACCTACACGTTTGACATGTATGGAAAAGGAATCTAGGCAGTGTTTCCCATTTCTTTTCAGGGAATGTTAATGCATAGAGAGATAGCAAGAAAACTGGGCATTTCCTTGGGACTTATCTTCAGAGAGGAAGGAGCAAAATCTATTCACTGACCTCTAATGATCTGATTTTGTCCAGTCCTGGCTGGCTTGGCTGTTGGTGGTTATGCTTTTGAACATCTGGACTCCATCTGCTCAGAGAAGTTTTTTGTGTGTTTTCAATGTGAGGAAGATGGAGTCTGTACCATTGACATGTTGTGTGTGGGACTTGAGATTATCATTCTGGCAATTCTTAGCTTCTATTTTTAGTGACATTGTTCAATGTATTCTCACACATGTGAGGAAGTGTTGATGCTATTGGACCTTAAATACTGTGTACAGTTCTCTGCTAACCTTCCCAGGAAGATGGTATCTGGAATAAAGTATGGCTACAGGGATTTGGAAACATGACCTATGAAAGAAAGCTGAAAGTTTCTTTACACTGGAAAAACAAAAGCAGAAAGGTCTTAGACTGCTCTCCCTGACAGCCATGAGGGTTGAACCTGAGGCTTCTCCTGAAATTCTATATACTCATCTTTGCATTGAGATGCTGTGAGCCTACAAACCAAATTTGGCCTATGAAACTCTTAATTTTGCAATTTGCTCATTTCAGATTGAAAAACAAAAAAGTCTCTAAGATGCATTTATGCTGCCAAATATTTCACAAAGATATTAGTGTGTTCTTGAATTAAGAAATGTCTTCTGTATGCCTCACAAATTTTAAATCTAAATACATAAACTGTCAGTGTATATAGATTAAACAGATATATTTTGATTTTCATTATGCAGTTGTTTTTCTAGGATTTTTTTCTAATTCTGCTTTCTTCAAAGCTAGTATTCTCATTCTTGATTTAGCATTCCTAAACTTCACCACTGTTAAAACTTATTTATAAATGAGATGGATTTGCTGAAGTTTTACATAAAAGATATTTTTTAACACATGTAACACCTAATGTTTTCATCATCTGTAAATGAAGCAAATTCATCTTTTTGCAAAATCTAGATGCAAGGCTACAGAGCTGTATATGACAATTATTTTATAAGCTGTGGATGCATTGTTCAGTTCATCTACATGCAGAGCTGGTAGTGGTTGTGGTATTCAAGAAGCATATGCGTGGGCTAATTGGATTTTCCATTTTACATTACTTCTTTGTTGAATATGTGCAGGCTTAAAAGATTCAGGGTAATAAAACCAGCATAATGCTACATGTATATGATTATCTCTGTCTTGTCAATGACTTAATCTCAGAGTTAATGTCATTTATTTTTCAGATGTGAGAATGAGTCATCATCTATCAAAATATTAAACTGATTCTCACGCTACAATATTGATTGGCAGAACTGAAAGTGTCCTTAAAGTTGTTTTTTTGAGTTGGAAAATTAATGCAACAAGATCTAGTTGTGGGTAGTATATGGCTTTTTCTCCTGTGACATTGTTGGAACAATAGGGTGGCTGATGGAAGCTAGGGAGTGTTTTTAAATTTGTCTCTTTTTTTTTGCTAAACTCCTTAGTAGGAGAACGTTAACAGTAGTTTGGATTTAGGATTCTCTTGTGAGACCACTTGTGAGCCTTATTTTTCTCTTAATGATGACACATTGTTAAAATGCACAACATATGGAGAAAAAAGCCACTAAATATAAAAAACTGACTATAAGAATTAAGGAAGATTGGGACATTTAGGCACTTATTTTTACTGCAATTCAGTAAGCAGGGCTTGGACATCAGAATTTAGTGGAAACCTTTGAAACTGCTTCCTCCTTTTCACTACTCCCTATTTTGAAGGTAGTAGAAGGATAAGTACTAGGTACCAGCATAACAAAGAATCTTATCCAGTAGTGAAAAATGGATGGAAAAGTGTCAGTATGTCAGAGGCATTTACTCTGGGTAGAAACAACAATAGGACAAATTCACTGGATCTGCCCTTAGCATTGTCTGGAGTCTGGGAACAGGCTTGCAGGATTTTCTTCATTTCTTCTGTACCTTGTCTCCCTATTTTCTTTTTATTTTTGAAGGGGAGTTGTTTACTAGTGGCATAATCATAGCTTTGTTCTATTGTGGTAAGGCTGTCAAATATCACACCAGCAAAAGTCCAGAAAAATCCCCAAAAGGCCACCCCGAGCATTCGTGCAAGTAATCAACAGTGATAAATTTAGCATGGAACATTTGGTGGTGTAAGCTGCAGATTCAGAACAATGCTATGATAGTAGGGACTAGCTGCCCCCCATCCACTCATTATCTGTGGAAATGAGGGTTGGGACTTGCTAGCAGGATTAATTTCTTGGCAACTGCTGGAAATTATAGTGATTTTGAGAAAGTAGCAATCAAAGAAGATGTCTGTACATGTTTGTTTGCCAAAAATAGCACAGCTAATACTTGGCTGTGTTTTAAAGTCTTGAGCTAAATGAATCTTCCCATTTCAGTGGTGCCTGAATGCTGAACAAGCAACATGAACACTGTGGCATCCTGAGGTAGTAAAAGCATTCAGGAGATGTTTGAAGATGTCAAAGCATCTGTTTTCCCCACTAATTTTGTGCACTTTTGTATTAGACAGAGGCTGTGACAGGGAGGTGGGCTTCTGTCTCTGCAGCTGTGATAGTCTTCCACTGTTCCCTGGAGATGTGCTGGAAAGGGAAACAGTAAAAATATTGCAGAGATTTGCTTCCCAGGACAGTTTTTTTTGACAGATAAAGTGGGCCCATTTTCTGTTCTTACATATCATAGAATTTTGTTATGATTATGGAAAGGTTGGTGATGGTATTAGTGGCCTCATTGATTCTAAATTTCACTCTTATCAGTTTAAGCAGAGGCTTAGTCATCCCACTCACTGTCTAGAATGTGCAATTTCTCCAGAAGATATCCAGCTTTACTAATTCAGGAAAAGGGAAATATTGGAAACAGAGTGAGAGCTGTTCAGGTCTTTATGTGCCTGTTCCTCTGTGGAGGCTGCAGACTGTAGGTCACTTCTCTCAGCTGACAATTGCCAGGTTTTTCTCCTGCAGATTTATCATTGCACAGTTAGTTTAACTGCTTTTAGGGAAGATTTGTGCAAAGCATACTCAGTCCTTTGTTGTATAGGTAGTTGTTATTACAGCTAGAAATAACCTCAGGTACTTAGTATATTTTAAAAAACAACGAAACTTGAAAAATACACAACTTCAAATATTCATAGCTCCCTTTGCAATGGTCTTGAAAAAATTTCAAAATAATATATCTTTATATTACACTGTACATCCTTTGAGTCAGATATCTCTATCACATTCAGACCTTAGTATATTAGACAGCACACTGAATTCTGCATTAATGACTTTAAAATAGTCCTCACAACTCATGATATTGCTTGAGCTGTGGGAACAGTTTTCTGTGAGGCTTACTGCCAAATCTTTCACTTTTGTTATTCTGGTATGAAACTGTGGCAATTTAGCACAAGCCTGTACTAAAAGCTCACATTTTATATACTCACAAAGTGCAAAAATCAATGCATGAGCAGGCAGAGAAATACTAAAATGCCTGTCATCTGAAAGCAGGGCTACCTGCAATCCTGTTTCATCAGTCTACCTAAGTACCCAAAGTCAGGAAGCTTATCTGATCCATCCAGACTTCTTGATGATGAAAATCTCACAAAAACAAAGGATTTCTGAGACTTTGTCATTTCAGTCTTTCAGAAAATATGAGACACACTCCTGTGTCTTTCATATTTCATCTTTTGCTGTCTGCAGACAAATTAGAAAATGAGAACACTAAGCAACTCCTAAAAAAAAATAGTAACCTTTTAAAAAAATCTTTAAGATTTTGGCTCATGTCTAATGACAAAATTGAGGTAATTCCATTCTTGCTTTCGGTACAGCTGATTGATCTCTGCTGGGTGTGCATGTTCACATTTGCTTGCTTGATAAAGTAAGACACAAAAAGGATTCAGGGACCAGATTCTAGCCAGGTGTAATTCTATTCAGACTGAGGAAAATTTTTACCCCAGAGATTTTTAGAGCTTTTCACAGTTAAAATTTAAGTGACCTTTCTGTTTCCACTTTACAAATGTTTTGTAATGAAAACAGAATTGGTATGAAACTTCATTATTATAGCAAAGCATTTCATTAGTGTGACAATCCAGCTCCTTTCAGAATAAATGCAAAACATTGTCCAAATTGAATGGAAAAAAAGCCTATTCCTGAAGGGACTTCAGCCCTGAAATTCTCAGCTGTAGGGTGTTTCCTGTTCTGCCTATCTCCCAGCAGATCCTCTGCTTGTCAATACAAGTGTTTTGTCAACCTGTCATTTTACCAAGACATATTCAGTCTTTCACGTTCCAACTTCATATACATACTGTTTAAAGAAACACTTTTCAAAATATGTGCACCAGTGAATCAACAAATATAACAGTGACCACACTCAAAATGTAATCCACTTGTAGGGGAATCACTGGTTCTGACTGCTGACTATGGTGTAGGGATCTTTGAAATGTCTGCTCTCTCACAAAACACCCTGGATTGCAGCAGCAGAGAGAAGCATGAGCACATGGTTTGCTCCTCTGCTCTCCTCCTATCTTCCCATCATGAGAACAAGTCCTGCTAACTAACTTCTTGTTCCTTTTCATGAGCATCTCAGACTATGAAAGATTACTAAGAGTGATCCACGATTCAGTTAACAGAATGTTAGCTAGAGCAGCTTCCTCTATCTGAAACTCTATTTCAAACAGAGAAAAAAGTTCTCAAATTTTGTTTTCTCTTGTATTGAAACATTTGTATGTTCCTGCATGGTTTTAATAGTAAAAACTTAATAATATTAACTGCTTAATGATATTAAAATAATAACTTGTAAAAAAAAAGCTAAGATAGTAAGTCTTTAGAAATAGTAAGTTACTATTTTTACTTTTCAGAGAAAGGTTCAAGCCAGATCACAAAGAAAAAGTGCCAGAACATTAAAAAAAAAATGATTCATCACATTGTGTCCTAAAATAAAGCAGCATGCACTTAATGCCTCCTGACAGAAGCGTGACCTGCAAATTTCCCAGGCAAGGTTTATACACGTACCTTTAAGCCAAAGAAGCACTTGAGCTTCTATTTGCTGATCAGAACCAGGGCAGAACTCTGTTTTCAGTTCAGCCACCTCTAATCAGTGGAAGTTTAAAGGGCTTTTGAAAGACTGAACAAAGCACATGTGGCTAAGACGAAGCACTTGTCAACTCCAGGGAGTAATCCAACATTGCCAGCCAGAGTCAATCTGTTCCTTGCATGACAGCACAGACACAGCCGCAAGCAAAGGCCACTCAATTTACTGAGAAGTGTGGAGTCAGCTATGACCAGAGTCAGGGAAACGTGATCCTTTGTGTCTGAGGTACCTGCTAGGAAGAACCTGTGCCATGGCCATGTTTAGTGCTCCAGATGGCAGAGTTTCCCATGGCATGATGTGCTGCGAGCCCTTCACATTCATCCTGTCACCTTTGCTGGGTTATACATCTCCTGCAGTAATGTTTGCTTCAGACAGGAAAAGGGACTTTCTAAATGATGCTGCAAATATTAACAAAGAAAGCATGGATGATTATTTCCTGTGCTTAATTACATACAAATATACTGTTACCAAGAACAGATTGCAGACACAGAAACTCCAGTGGTCAGACTTTCCAAAGCCTGTGTTGCTGTCCAGCTTTAATTATGCATCCCTCCTGCTCAGGCATGTGCATTTTTATTTACTGCTGTATTTTTACCACTGGACCCCAGCCACTCTCAGTGCAGTGATTGTAATTAGATGTTCAGGGCTTTCTTCTGTCCTTGTGACTGACTACGTCTTCAGACCCTGCTCTAGAGATAAAAATAAGAATTCTTCTATGGGCTTTTCTATGATGTAGATCAACTGGCAAATAAAATTTCAGACCAAGTGAGTCAAGTTCCACAGAGTAAAATGGTAGTTGAAAATGTGTTGTTAAGATGTGAAACACCAGCATATAATAATAGAAGGCACGTGTTCCCACCTGTGCTAAAATGCTGGCTTTGAAAACTTTTTAAAGTGACCTCAGGTCTAGCTCGTTCCAGTTTTGCCCATTCCAGAATAGGTCAGCAAGGGTAACAGAACAGCAATGGTGTTAAGGATTGCAAGATTGTTAAAGTCTCAGGATAACTCTGAATCACACTGACAACTCACATACACATGAAGACACCTATCAACTAATTCCTAGAGCACCTGATGAGATAAAAATATATGTTTTCAAATGAGTTATGACTGGAAAAGTGGATGTAGGACAGAAGCAGTTGTTACACCTTTAAGAAGAGTTAGGTAGGTGTATCCTTTGCTGTTAACGCTTATGCAATGCCATCAAAAGACAAAGTTATCTGCTGTGACTCTGGTGTGATGGAAGATGTTCTAAACATTGTCAGTAGTATGTAGAGATATGTAAAATGCCAGCTATGAAGAAAAAATGCATGTTTCATGCAATGGTACATAAATAAACAGGGAGCTTTAGTGCCTGTCTTGTGTCTATAGAGAGGAGGAAGTTAATCCCTCCAGTCCAGGGAGGCTGCAGTTTAAAAGTGAGCTTTCCAAAGTCTTGCTGTTAATAGTGCAGCTTAGACAGAGCACTTTTTTTCTCCTGCCTTTTTGTCTGTGTTAATTCACCTCCCAAGCAATATTATAGATCAGTCACTCTGAATCAATAATATTTGCATGCATTTATGTGTAGTTCATGCTAAGGAGACTAAGCCAGAGCTAATTAAGCTAAAACATCATTTGTACACTTGGCAGCTCCCTGTTAACTTTGAACAGTCCAGTACATAAAAGCACAAGGATCAAAAGATCTAGAACTGAAATAGTGAGGACAGCTGATTTTAAATGGAAGGACTGTAAAAGGCAAGTGCCTCATGAAAGCATCTAGGTTTCTACAAAGCTAAATGACAGATCTTGCTAATACCAAAAGGCAGGCAATAAATTACCCACAATCAGATGATAGTTCTCAGATTTCTTTAACAAGGTCTGAACACCTCCCATGTATTTAAAAGTCAAAATTATTCTTTTTCAGAACTGTAGGAAGAACAGCTTGATGAATATCTATTATTTGTTTGATCACAAGTGAGAGCAAAGATCAGCCTCTATGCTAATCAGGATTTCCAAGTCTGGAACAAGATAATTTTTTGGATCAGCTTGATTTATTTTATTTAAGATCCTCACACCAGGATACAAGGTACTGACACCAAGCTGCAGCTTTATTTTGTTTCCCTGTATAAAAAGTTATAGACTCAACAGTGCTTTGAACAAGGGCATCTCATTAATGAGGTAAAATGCATATACAATTATATAGGTTCTAGATTTGGGGGAAGGGGATATATATTCATTGCGCTTGCATTTCTACGTGGTACACTTACTCTTGTAAAGAGCCTCTCCTTACCACTAGCAGATATTTAGAACTTATTTGTATGTAAACTGTTTAACTTCTGAACCTCATTTAAATTTGCTGCCACTCTGTAGAGAACTCACAGCTTTATCTCTGTATTTCAGACCTGTCTCATTCTGCTCAAAATAAAATTGGTCTGTCTTCCAAGCCTTGTTGTTGTCTGACCATCAGCTTGAACTGAACAGGGCTAAAACAGAGCTTTAAATATTTCTCTCTGAGCTACCTCCCTGTCATGTTCTTCAACACTGCAATCCTGCTTGCTACTTAGGCCAGTAACTGGAACATCATGTGTCCTGTAATGTTTTCTGGTCCTCACAGTCACATTATGCCTACAGGACTCCTGCAAGGTTGGTTTGGGTCTTTTTAAGAAAACCTTAGATCCCGCCCACACAACCAAAATGCTCATCCAGACATCATTCTTCTCCCATCTTAATTACTGCAACATCCCTTTTATTGCCATTGCAAATGCATTTTGTTCTGTTCACATTCACATAGAACATTGCTGACAAGACTATTTTACTAGCTTGTTGTTTTAACTGTATCCTTGCAGGACAAATGCAGACAGTGGAGTTTAATTTGGGCAACACATAACTCCCTTATATCTTATTTACACCAAATAAATAGGTAAATAAATTTGGCTCTACTTGACTTGCTTCCTTACCCTAAAACAGTCAGGACAGTTTGGATTCTCTTCTTTCACCTCTTTCTGCTTTCTAAAGGCTGGCTTGTGGTGGTTGAGCCCTTGTACTCCTTAAAGAAGAAACCAGTGTGCTTTTCTGTGTTGTTCTTATACATGAACAGCACTGTCAGAGGGATTTCACAGAGCTGCTTCCTCGTTCTGCTTGGATACCTAGATCGTCATCATCTGAACAAAAATAGATGTTGTTCATGTATGGTGCTGCCACTGATCAAACTGACAAATGTTATTTCCTGAGCTTCTCTGCTCTGCCTGAGAGCATCTTGGCTCTTCCCTTAAACACAGATTGTGTGCTCCCTGGGCCAAGGGCTGTGTCTGAGACATGATTAATGGCACAGAGCACCCACTGGTGTCTACTGACTGTAACAAAAAAAAAATACAGTGTACCTGTATATATGTTCTTCTTTGGTGTCCTGTGACCTTCACTCATGTTTTTAGAATAACACTTCAGCAGTTACACACAGGAAAAATTTTCTACATATATGCTTAGAGGAATGTGCTTGCAATTCATGGATACATTGGCCACGAATAATAAGGTGTGTGTATGGACAGGTGGAGACCATATTAGTATGCGCGGAGTTCTCTAAACACCTTTATGATTTTCAGTATCAAATACAGTGATAAAATTTACTATGAATCTCAAGAAAACATTTTTTCATTATGAAGAAGAGAGAAGAGAGAAAGGAAACTTAGATCTCTTGCCAGCATTCACTACAATCTTCAACTAATCGGATCTGGGGAAAAATCCAAAATTAATACTGTCAAACTGAGTAACAGATGTTGAAAGAGAATCAGGCACTGCAAGAAAATTGATGTGCCAATGAAAATTAGACAGACAGGAAATTCTCACTAAATAAAACCCAGCAGGTTACAGGGGCTCAAAAAAGAAAAAGTAATTTTAGATCATCTAGCCAGTTCATCTTTGTGTAACCATACTAATAGTGTTTTACTTTTTTTTCTCACTTGTTATATACATATTTGTGTAGTAAAAAGAAATGTGTATGCTGTTTTACATTTCTGCAAAACACCTTTTCTCTGTTCACTCAAGACAGATTGGCTTCATCTTACTTGCAAGACTTTCTGGGTTGTGTTCCAACTTGTCAGCCCTTACTTCTCTTCAGCAGCCATTGTTTGCCTTTGTATCTGGGCGCAGACAAACAGGCTTCAGTTGATTGTTTGCAAGAATATGAAATAAATTTACATTCATCAGAGTAATGGGTTTCCATTTCCAGAGGCTAAGCCAAGGAACAGCTGAATTTAGAAGCAGACTTGTTTGCAGGGTGGCTACAGCAGCATCCATCTGTAAGTGGTTATGCAAAGCATAGGCACTTTTAGGGTATAGACTTTGTTATCCCCACATTACTCAGACAAGAGCCCAAATATTGGAAGGTTGTCTGCAGATCTGGAGATTCTTTTGCCAGCTACAGCTGCCAGGCCTCTCATTTAAGTCGGTAAAACAGATGTGATTAGGTCAAACATCTTTGAGCCAAAAGCTTGACAAACATAATAATTTGAAAAGCAAAAAAAAGACTAATCTTCTGTGTCTTCTAACTCATCTCATGTTTTCTCTCAGCTAGCAGCTGCTGCTTTAAGTTGCACACAGCATTATTATTTTTGTTTCCCCAGTTTGACTCATTTCTTTTGGAAAGAGATCTCTTAGCTTTTTTTTGGCAAGCAGAATTCTGGCCTGACTGTGGATTTTTCTCCCACTCTCACTCACTCACACATGCTTTCCTTCCTTTGCTGCTTTTCCATCTCTTTAGCTGTTCCTCCCTCTGCTGTACTTGTAACAAGCATGGGGGGAGTTTGTGCATTAGCATCAGTAGTTACCTACAGACTGACTGTCCTGGTACCTATGTGCTGCCTCTGTTAACACTTCAACAAATAAAAGCAAGTTAAGAGATTGTTTTGTTTTCAGGGATGTTAAAATTAACTAACTAAAAAAAATTCACTGTTTAGGTGTGTGTGCATGTGCATGTGTGTGTTAGAACTGGAAAACTGGAACTGTGATGAACTGGAACAGTTACTGGCTTTGGACTGGAGAAATGCCTTTGCTGCGTGTTAGCCAAGGCCCTTAGCAGATGGCAACTCTTCAGCTGGCATGGATTAGGATAGGTAAGCATCATTGTGCAGACTGTTGAGTTTCTGAGCTTTCCTGTCCCTGTTTAACTGATCTCTTGTTTTCTTGGGATCTCTATGAGTATCTGCTGTGGTGCTGCAGATTGTGGTATGCCTTGCCAGAGACAGGAATCTACACATAACTGGGTACAGTTTTCCCTTGGAGGCAGAACAATGGGAGATTTCCATTGGTGAGACAGGAATAGGCACTGTGCCTCTGCACCAGTAATTGCTTATCAGGGCAAGGGAACAGGGTGCTTTTCCTGTCTTAAGTGCTTTACACAGATATTGTGCCAATAGCATCCTACTGTCTCTATTATCTGATAATTATCTGCAAGTTTCCCTTCAATCCCAGAAATCAATCCCCTGGAGATTCAGCTACATGCCATTCTCTTCTTCCCAATTCCATCACTTCATTCCATGGAATTCAGAACAACAAAGATCAAGCTTAACATGAAAAGAAAGTAAAAATCACTAAAGAGAAGCTAAACCCTGGTTTTGGAGTAAGGGATATCATAGGAGTAAGGAACAAGTAAGAACCAAGTCCACTTCATCCACAGAAAATGTTCACCAGAGCTCTTCTCAGTTCTTGTCCATCCCTCTCACTTGGGTTACAGCAAAAGCAGACACAGCAAATTTTATTTTAAAAGGTGATACAACTCATGGGTCTCATAAAAATAAAGCAAACAAAAAAAAAATACCCTATGATTGTAATTTGATTTTTATGAAGTAGAGTCCCTTTAAGTTCTACTAATGTATTACTGTTGTGAAATTTTAGGCTCAGATCTGAGTTTTCCATTTTGATGAGCCTGGAACATCAAGGGAAAGAGATGGATGTAAAAATGAAGAATCCCAGAGCAGCTGTAGGTACCCAAAAAGTAATGCAGACCAAAGTGGCTCATCCTGAAGACTCTTTGCTAGACAATTGGACTCTGAAGTTGCTGTCAGGCTTGGAGAGTGGCAGGTTGAGTGGATGGGATTAATTCTTTTTCTCTTCTTCATTACAGGGTGTTTCCTTGAATAGACTATAGCCTGGGGGAGCTGCTGGGTAAGTTAATGAATTTAGTGGGGCAGGGTGAGGCACAATTTTTATATATCCAGCTTCAGATATGAAAACAGATCTGATTTTCCTAGTCTGAGATTCAGGCCTCAGAATGCAGAACAGAGCTGACTGCAAAAGCATATATTTTGCTTCAAGTGTTGCTTAGCGTTAAGGATGTACTTAACTCTCTTCCCAAACTGGTACTTCTCAGGTTTTATTAGCACTCTTAGCACCCTAAATAAGATTGGAGTAAAGAAAGGAAGAAAAATTTCTTTGACGAATATGTCAGCTAAATGTCTTTCTTTTTCCCTGAAGAAGGTTGTAATGTGGTTTTTTATCCGATCTGCAGAGGAACTGAAGTGATACATGAGCACTTAGCAATAAACATTTTTAATGGAGACCCCTATCCCCAGCTTAATTTCTGCCCTCAGTCATATTCCATTAATCAATACTAGTGATGTTCCTAGTGGTTCCACTGCACCCTGTGAACAATTTTGCTGCTTGGAATTAAAGAAATGTGCCTTGGGTGCATTTTGATACTCAGATTTAATAACAGGGGATCCAATATTGATTTTAATGGGAAATGGTTTGTGTATGAGTGTGCACAGCTGTGTTTTCCTGTGCACCAGTTTCCCATGCACACAGCAGTCCTGCTCCAGTCCTGGAGCACTTCTCCTATAACAGCACTTCTGGCTGTTATAGTACTGAAAGATTATCAGAAATGGTACAAACCATGGCAATAGTGATTAGAAGAAAGTGATTAACTGCCTAATATGATCTTGCTTCCCGGCAAAAGATGTACAAGTTCCCCATATGTCACATTCAGTGTTACTCACACACAAGCAATTTCTACCAAGCATTCTTGGCAGTGTGAATATTCACAAAAATTTAGTCTGCAACACTATCTGTCAAATGATAGTGTTACTCTTTGTTTGGTTGAGTTCAAATCAAATCTGGTCTTCTGAGGCCGATATTTGTAATTACTTGCAATTCATTTTTTGACTCAAATGCACCCATGGGCAAAAGGGGAAGAGAAACCTTAAACATGCAAATATATCTGTGGGCCTAGAATGGGTGCTCTGCTAGTAATATTTACTATTATTTAAAATTGTATAGTTTAATTTGATTTCCAGTGAATCGTGCTATTTCACCAGCAGCCAGAAAGAGACAGATATGCTATTCTAACCCATTTCAAGCCATTTTTAGAGGGTCTACACAAATCCTAATGATAGGACTGCAGGGCAGTTCAATCCTGGAAAACAGCCTTTGCATGGTGTCTTGCTTTCACCTAAACAGAGCCAAGGGCTAAGTTTTAACTGAGCTTCATCAAAACACTAGTGAGAAGTAATTGCAAAAAATATCTTTACATTATTTCAGCAATGTACTTAAGCATGTATTTTAAGAGTTTTTCTCAGACTATGCTGAATGCTATCACGAGCCACTGAACAGAAATATTTATGTGTACTTAGTCACTACTGTGGTTCAAGAGAGAATATGAATTTGACATTCACAGAAAATCCAGCCTGGATATTTCACAGGCTGAAGAGACCAGTATTTGAGGAAAAGTTAGGGGTTCTTGGGTCTAGAGGAAGCCAAATTAAGGAGGAAAATGGCTGGTCAAGTTTAATTTTTAATAGTTTGTAAGTTTCCATGCAATAAAAACATGGGGGTTTTTTGTTTATTTTCTTGCTTTTTGGTTTTTTTGTTTTGGTTTTTTTTTTTAAATGAGAGCTGTTTATTCCTTCTTATGTGGGATCTGAAGGTTCCCACATGTTCTTAAATTAACTTTCCATTGAACAATGTAGTTTTATTGGGACACTTTCACACAGTCCTCCAGTGCCCTGCTCACCAATATGTGCCAGGACAACACACCATTTGAGTGGGTCAGGAAAACACCGCTGCCTTCCTTTTCCCACATGATGGCCTGAAAGCAGACAAGGAACACTCTGCTGAAGCTGGTGATCTTTCACAGGGATAGGGCCTCAGAGCCTCTGCTTTCTGTCTAGGTTAACAGCAACCTCTTCCTGCAGGTAACAGCCTTTTTATGTAAGGGCATTTTTTGTTATTAGTAACAAAACCAGACATTCAACAGCTATATCTATATGAATTACTCCATATTGCTCCTATAAAAAGTACTTAAATTAAAATATAGCATGAATAACTGCTCACTTTAATAGCAATACCTTATATTTATTAAATATGTTTACAGTTTCCAAACCTTCCTGTGACTTTTCTCAGCCATAAGCTTTCAGCAAAAAGGACTATAGCCATAATTTATGTACCCCCATCACACAGATAAAGTGTTTGTGTTCAATTTAAAAACTATTTAAAAAATGATTGCACAATGAGAGTGCATAAATCATTGGAATTTGCAGTGTCACAGTACACATACACGAGGTTTGTAAAGGGGCTATACTCTATATTAATAAATTAAAGAAAGTCTTATTAAATCACAGAATCTCTACTAGTATGAATATAGAGTGCTGTCTTAGGCAGTATTTACTGATGCAGTTTTGTATATAGACTGAGAGAATGAAATCAATCCATAGATTTTTGGATAGTACATAGCACAGACTGGCTTCCATGGAATCAAATTTTGCCGTTTTGAGTGACACCTTTGGAGCAAGTCATATGCATCCTGGGGCTCCCAGGTAACACTTGTTCTGTCCTTGTTGCTGTTGTGTTGTGGCAGCAGCAGGAGCTGCCACTGAGAGGGATCAGAGCATGCTTGTCCATGGTGGAGGACATGGGGCTGGAACCCAGTCAGGACACAGCCAGCCTGAACCTGCGGCCATGGGGCTGGGCACCCAGGGCACTCTGGTGCCTGATCACACTGACACAACAGGTATTTTACTGTAAGCTGTAAAAGCAGCTAAACTCTTCTCCATAACTCCTATGAGTTGCACAAGGTCTAATGTGTCATTCTGGCAAGTGAATTTAGACATAGAGAAATGTCTTCCAGAATATAGGCAATTAAGCACTACAGCTGGGGATGCTGCAGGGAATGAATCAACAAAGGCTTTCAAGATCATGATGGACAAATGACTTCTAGGCACAGCAGAAGAAGGAGTGGCCTAGGGACAAGATTAGGTCACTCTCAGAGACTTTTGTTGGTTCTGTTCCATGAATTCTGGTCCAAGACAAGCACTCAGCTTGCTCTGAGAGTCCATTTCCCTTACTTCTTCATTCACAGCTCTGCCAAATCAACATCTCTCTAGTTGGACAGATGTGTATTTACATATACACAAAAGGGGCACAAAAGGATTTGGGTCCTCATGTTGTAACCACATCTCAGAAAAGTTACGAGGAGAGCGGTGTATTAACGAGACCGATCGTCAGGAGTCAAGGCAAATTAGTGCTGCTGAGCCTGAAACTGGAGTCGGCAGAGCAGATCCGGAGAGCAGTCACTGGTCTGCTGCCAACAGTGAAACAGGCCCCAGTCGGGGTCACCTTTCCTCCCCAGAGCCAGAGGCACGTAGGAGAGGTGATCCTCTCCGGGAGCTCACGGCACCACACAGCATCTGCTCTCCCTCTCGCCATCTGGGCGGGCCGCGCTCGGAGCCGGAGCCGCACGGCAGCTGCTGCCAGCCCTGCCGGCTCCTTCCTTCACCCGGCACAGCATCCCTGCCGCCCTCCCTGCCCTGCCCGCTGCTGCAGCGAGCCCTTGGGCACTGGGACACGCCAGCTGAGAAGTGTTTCTGTTCCCATTTGAGCTGCTGCTGCTGCCGGAGATCGGAGAAGCGATGGCCCGCTCCATCCCGCTGGGTCAGGAGGCGGCCCCGCTGCTCCCACACAGCCCGGACGGGCTCCGCTGGCCCTGTGGGGCACAGCTGCCGCTCCAGACCCTCTCTCTCCCCTCGGTCAGAGCGGGGGAAGAAAGCTGCAAGATGAATGCTCAGGCGGTGGAATGGCCCTGGCAGGTGACCCAGGCTCTGAGACAGGCTGGACCAACCCACCGAGCTCTCCTTTACCGGCCCACGATGTGGAGTTTGGTCAGTGCCTCCCCGCTCTGGGTTTGAGGGCAGGCTTTGCTCGGTTTGAAGGACAGGCTTTGCCCAGTGTGAGGGCAGGCTTTGCCCGGTGTGAGGGCAGGCTTTGCCCGGTGTGAGGGCAGGCTTTGCCCGGTTTGAGGGCAGGCTTTGCTCGGTTTGAAGGACAGACTTTGCCCGGTGTGAGGGCAGGCTTTGCCCGGTGTGAGGGCAAGCTTTGCCCGGTGTGAGGGCAGGCTTTGCTCGGTTTGAAGGACAGACTTTGCCCGGCGTGAGGGTAAGCTTTGTCCGGTTTGAAGGACAGGCTTTGCCCCGTTTGAGGGCAGGCTTTGCCCAGTTTGAGGGCAGGCTTTGCCCGGTTTGAAGGACAGGCTTTGCCCAGTTTGAGGGCAGGCTTTCCCGGAGTCAAGGACAGGCTTTGCCCAGTTTGAGGGCAGGCTTTCCCGGAGTCAAGGACAGGCTTTGCCCCGTTTGAGGGCAGGCTTTGCCCAGTTTGAGGGCAGGCTTTCCCGGAGTCAAGGACAGGCTCTGCCCACCACAGCACAGGGAGGCAGGAAGGGCACTCACTGCCCGCAGCTCCAGGCGGCTCCTGGCAGCAGCCTTTTTCACTCTTTTGGAAGGCTCTCAGAGGCCCTGGCCCCATCAGGGGATCCTGGCCATAGTGTCAGGAAGGTGGTGACACTCCTGGCAGGTGGGAAAGGGTGAATTAAAACTGCCTGCCATAGCAGTGGGTCACTGGGAAGGAAGATTTGGGCTATAAACACAGTGTTAAAACCCGGGATTTTGGGGGCAGAGTTTTGTTGAAACAAGAACCATCCAAACCTTCAGCAAAGTAATTCTTTGCTGCAGCTGGTCATCATTTTGCCTGCTATCAATGACAAAATACTTTGGAACAGGATGTGTTTACAGCCTTTCTACCTGCACACTGAGCATCCTCAGCATTTTATAAGTTCTATCTACCTCTAAATATTTAGGTGCTTACACAAAGTATTTGACTTCTAGAAATGAGCTTCTGCTACTATTGGCACTATCTACTGAAGCAGAACAGGAAAACCCAAAGTCTGCAAAGGTAAAATTTAAGTTTTTAATCTACTGGTTATGTTTTTCAGAATGAAGAGCAAGTATGAATTACAATTATTTCATTTTTTTGCATCTGTACCCTTGGCAATTGCTGATGCATCTCTCCCAGTGAGGCCAGGCTGGGATCTTTCGGGATTTTATGCAAATTAAATGACTGTAATTTTCAGCATGGTGCTATTATCTAGAATCTAATCTTTGTGTTACATATCTTTTGATTTTCCTAGCAAGTCCTTCTGTTATTTAGTGTGAACTATTTTTTCTTGCTGAAATTGGCAATGATGACTACTTTATACCTACTCTATATGTAGGTTTTGTCTCCCCTCTCTTATTTCTTGATGCTGAGGGACTAATGTGTGCCATGTTTGTTAATATTTTTTTTATAAATCTCTTTTTCTTTTCAAACCTACTCCATGCAATTCCTTTGATTGTCACGCCTCCCCTGCAGGTTTCTTGGTAACAAAATCAAAGTAATAATATTTCTTGATGAATAGTAAGTTCACAGATAGTTGAATATTGAGGAGATCAAATTCTTACCAATTTTGGATTGAATTCAGAAAATAGTTTAAGCCAAAAACTGAATAACATATGGAAAAGCTGAAATAAGTATTTGGGCATTTAAAAGTTGGATTTTAGTTGAAAAATGAATGCAACTCAAGGTTTAAACAAAGCCTTTAATCACTGCAAAATATTAGAGCTAATGGAACACTTCATAAGGACTGCAAACAATTCATCCACCAACCCCAAAATGAGGGATCAGCTGGACTGGGCACCATTCTGTGGGGGATAAAGCGCCATACATCACAGCAAACCAGAAAATCTGCACTGCTTGTCATTGCTGTTTGCCAGGTGCTGTGGCTGGGGAGAGACCCCCACCTCGCCCCGACTCAATGTCTGATAGATTGTGTAAGTCTGCTAATACTGTGCTGCAAAAGATTCTGTACTTCTTGTCAGTGGTTTTGAGTGTTTGAAGGCATTTACACTGGAGCAAAATCAGGATAAAATGAAACTAAGTCTGTTAATTTGGTTGGTGTTCTAGTTTTTTTCTCCAGGTAAAGATCCTTAGTGGTGTAATGTAGTTGCAACTCATTAGAGCCCAACTACACAACTATTATGTTAAAGTATATTGAAGTCAGTGGAGTGATGCAGCTATGCTCTGGCAGAGGATCTGCTCTGCTTTTTGCCATCATTTGCTCTGCTGAGCTGAGTAAATATGGCAATTTCTTGGATTGTCAGAAAGAAGGTCACTTTTACTCCTCAGTTCCTCCTCATCCACTCTAATTCAATCATTCAGTTCCAACTTTCAAACTTTTTCTCTTTAGATTTGACTCTATGGCCAGTGAAGGGGAAAAAAAGGTCAGCAGTACGTGCACCCATGGCAAACAAAGGAGCTTCTGGTTTGCCAATACCAAACAAGGCATGCTGCTGCCTTTGGCTCCCTAGCTCAGACACCTGTGGTCCACATGCAGTCCAACAAAGAGCTTCACACACAGCTTGCAGAGAAGCCCAAACCTCATGTCTTTGCATGGAGAATCACACTGTCTCTTCAAGGCTCCTCGTATGAGAATCAGTTGCCCAAACAGAGGATTGCAATGGTGTTTTCTGAGCCTAGGTGGAGGTTCTTGGCCTCCAGCTTCATCCTAATCCCTGGAATGTGTGGATTTCCCGTGGGTCTTGTGCCATATCTGCTAGCTACATCCAGATGTTTTGGATTCTCTAGGACATTTAAATAGCACTGCTGGTTTGAGGGCCCTTTTGTCCTTGAATATTAGCTCTTATAATTCTGCAGGTTTTGGTGCAATATCCCCTCAGCTGTCTGTAATTGTCCTGTGATTTTCACAAGTGCATACAATCATTTGTGCCCCTGACTTTAAAGCCCATGTGCTCTGCAGCCATCCTACTGCATTTTCACTCATTCCCTTTGCATTCTGTACAGGGGCAGAGTCTGCAGAGAGCTGTGGGATGCTTGGTAATCTCCATCTGCCCAGCACAGAGGAGGAGCAGGCAGGTTAATCCCTTTCCTCCACTCCTTATTGAGCAATTAGTCCACTAAATAAGATCTTGTTTACTGATACCCGAAGAGGCTGTGATTTACTGGGTCTTGTAATAAATTTACATTCATAAGGAGATAGCCAGAGGCAAGTCTGGAGTTTTAGCAGTGGCTAATTTGTAGCTTCACTCTTGGGATGGGAACAGAATTTTTAAAGTTCCCAATAACAAAGCAATTTTTTTTAAAAATCCCTAGTCAAAAAAAAAAAAAAAAAAAAAAAAGCTTGTATTAAAAAACTGTATTAAAAAAAATTCCTCACTATAGGGCCCATCCTTAATGTAATTGGAATCATTAACAGCATGGCTACTCCTTACCCAGAGTGCCTCTGTGTGAGCTATGCCTTTGGATGGGGCAGAGACAGGCAGCTGGAATGGTCCAAGGGCTGGAACAATGCTGGTTTCAGTGCTGCTGCTGCTTTTCGGTAAGAATTCTAGTTTTTGCTCTGAAATGTTCTATGTGCAGGGCCAGATTGATTTCTTCTCATGTGGTATCCTATAGAGACCTGGTATAACAGGTAGAAACTAATGAATGAGTTATAACTATTTTTGTACTTTTTACAGGTCATAAATAGCAATATTTTGTTATTCTGTTTTACAGTTTCATCATGTCAAGCAGCATTCTCTAAAATTATATTGCATATCTTCTAACAAATGCTGACTATATCTGCTGTGTTTTAATCCTGCACACTTTCAATAGAAAACTGCAAATTGATCTGTTGACTAGAAAGTGGATTTAGTGTCCGATTTGAAGCAGCTGCTTATTCAACTCTGGGACAAGAGCAATAATGACTGAAGGTTGTTATGGGTTGATTGTTACTGAGTGGTTTAAGTGAAATGAGGTTTTGGAGGATCAGTCAATTTTCCTGTGGACTGCTTTCCATGTAGCACTTGGCACCCTTGCTGGCCCCTGCTAGTGCAGTGCTCAATGTACCATGGAAAATCACCCTCCTGGGTCAGGTGTGAGGAATATTAGCAAGATGGGGGTGGAGAGGGGAGCTGCATTGTTGTTGTTTATATTTTATCTGTTGTTTCTGTGCCTAAAGTTCTTTAGCAAAAACCTCAAAGCATCACTCACAAAGACTACATTAACATAAGGTATTTACAAACCGAAGGAACTCTTCTTCCAGAGTTGTTTTAGAAGTGTTATCAATGGTGATATGTAAATAAGGAAGCAACCAAAAGAACAAGAAGCCCAGCTGATTTCAGTTTAATTGGGAGTATTACTAAAAAATAGGGATGGAGCACAGTTATTGAGAGGAAAAGGACAGAATGGGTAAAAAATAATGGTAGTTGTAAGCAGCTGCAGCAATATAAGCTAAAGAAAATGGCTTTTATTTTTTTCTTTTTTGTTTGGCTAGTTTATTGGTTTTATAATGAATTACACAGAAATACAAGAGAGAAAACAACAGCAAGAACCTGCAGTGAAATACTGTGGAGATTTATAATGCTGTGGAAATGCACAAGTGCTCAAATGCATTGTGCCATTTTGATTAGAGGTTTATGGCTATAACCTGGCTTATCTCCTCACATCTCACACCAATGAATTTAAGTCTGCGGAGGATAAAAATGACTGTGCATTTTGCTCAAGCACATTTGCAATCCATCTTGTAAAATAAAAATAAAAAAAAAAGGAAAAACCCTCTCAGCTATGGGAATACTCAACAGTCTCGTTAATTTTCAGAAGTCTCCAGTGGGACATCATTTTCTTTTATCTTCTCACAAATGGCCTATAGAATCATATGCATCTTGTGCTAGTTTGGTATTGAGTGTGCTATAGTTATATATTATTTAACAGTTTGGCCAAGTTTTGGTTTCATGAACAATTTATCTTCTGCTGTGCATTTCTGCCCTTGTGATTAATGAAGGTTACCAGCCTATGATTGCAAAGTGCCCCAGGTTCTCTCTCCTACCTAATCCTCTTTAAGTGCATTTTGGTCTAATTTTTTCTGTTCCTTCCTTTGAGCTAATAATTCTCCTCACAGGTGCTGAATAATGTCTTCATGCTGCATATTGCTCTGCTAGTGTCCATAGGGAAGCTACAAAGCTCACTGATGCTGTCATGCCCTGTATTTATTGTCAGGAATTCTGGTAATGTAAAGTGCCTGGGGTCAGAGGGGCTATGGCTTTTAGTTTATATTTACAGAGATTCTACAGCTTTTCTGATTTATTGACTTTTTTGATCAGTTTGACAAATGAAGACGTACTGAAACCATACAAGAAATAATAATTTTTTCTGTCTTATCATGAACCTTTGCTAGAGTAGGGTGTTGTATAATAGCCTGTTATTCAGCTATTCCCCGGTTTTCTCAGGAGAAAATAATTAGTGTCTTAAGACTAACCTCCTTAGGCTCTTTTTAATGGACTATGAAAAGTATATTTGCCTTACTTTCACAGCTCAGATATTTCAAAGGATTATTCAGAACAAAACAGCATCTACAGTGAGTATTTTATAACCTGTGAAGAATGATCCTGATGTGAGGCTTTTTGTTTTTCCAAGTGTAGATGTGGTTTTTAGCACTTTCTTGGTTGTGGTGTAGGTGGATTTTTCTCCCCCTTTGATAACAGAGTTCCCCTGTTACCTCTGTCCCAGTATGTTTGCAGCTGCAGAGGGGATTTCCATGGGTTTCTTGTGTAAGTTTCTACCAGAATGAAAATATCAAGCTGAGGCTAAACTGTAAAATTAGTGTGTAAGCCAATTCAGCTGGGGCTTATTGGCTAAATGGTAGGAGAGAAATGTCCAGTTTGTATTTCTTTAGCTTCTGCATCTCACTTAAGATGAATGAAACCACACTGGTCTGTGTAGACTGAGAACTGTGCTTTAGCTCGGGAGCTTCCCAGGCCTCAGTGAGTCGAGCTCCCTTCTCTGCATGAATCAGGGATTCCTCTGGGTGCCTTGAGTCGTCTCTTGGAGGAGTCCTGGGGTGATGGGAATGGCAGGAGCCATTGCCTACATCACTGACCATGGGCAGTGCAACACTTTGCATCTGCATGTTTTTCCTTTGCACTCCTTGTTTTTCTATCAACACATGCACATGACATACCCCCACACACTCGTGTGTACGTGTGGCGTGTGTCTGTTTCATGAGGCTGTAGGAAAACGACTCAGTTGTGGTTTAAAAGTAGGTGGAAATCCATGCATCTACAAAACATCTGTCAGGCAGGTGTGGGTGTTGCAGCCTTTTTGTAAGTAAATTATTACTCTCTCACTTTTTGAACAGCTTAATAACAAAAAAATCCCATTCCACCGTGTGAGATGATGTTCAGAGCAGCACAGAGTTCTAATGGCTGATTTCAATAATAAAGACAACAGGGAACTGTGGAAGGTGGAGTGCAGGAAGCTGGGAAACACATTCCTTTCCCCAGAGGGTGTACTTAGCTTTGTGCCTTTGATCACTTGAGAAGTATCATTAGAGCACAAAATGCCAGGCACTAGGGAACATTATGGCAATTATAATGTGAGAGTTAAAGAAAAAAAATCAAAATAAGTTTGAACTTATTTAGGAGTTTACTCCCATGAAGGTCTGATCACAGCTGAAAGATAAAATGCTCTAATAGATAAAATATAGAAGCTCCAGTGGGACTCTTCTCCAGATATTGTCTCCCAAGTTAGCTCTAGTACAGACCAGGTTATATTTGCAGGTTCAAGAAATCTAATCTGTGTACACACTTCACCATTACTTGTTGTTTGTACTGCAGTAGCACCTGCAAGCCCTTGTTCCTCAACTAGATCCCATGTGCTAAGGACTGTGGAAATACAGAAGGAAAAAAAAAAACAGGCTATGGGACAAAAAAAGCTTAGAAAGCCTTTAGACCATGAGGCTGCAACATAGCTAGCACTTGGAAAATCAAAGTATTTGTCTTAATATCTTGCAAATCATTGTACAAATATTGCTGTAGCTTATTATCACATTCTGTTACTGAGTGTGTTTGTGTTTTGATTCCTTAGGTCTAGAGAACAGAATTTAAGTGACAGTGCTTATTCTGAAGGGTTTTTTCAGTAGTGCCTTGGCAGTACAAAACCAGATTTTGCTTCACTGTGACCTCAAAGAAACTATGTTTTCAGACAGAGGAGCTGCTCTAGGCTGGGGCAGCAGGCCAGAGGAGTCAACATTCCTGCCGTGTCCCAGGACATAAACTGACAGAAAAGGCCATAGCCACTTTCTTTTCCTATGGTGAAACATGCCTATTCTAGCAACCAGGGGTCTGTATATTTGTAGGTGTGAATAGGAACAGGAGCTAGGGATTTTCACATAACTTCAAGCTTTACCTTCAGAGTTCTGAAAACATATTGTATGGTGTTAAGTAAAAAGTCTAGGTTGCTAATAGAGCAAAATTCAAGACTAATATAAAACAAGACAACTGCAGGCTCAGAGGGGCCTTGTGCTTTACCTATGGGTTGTCTGGAGGAACCTGGCACAAGCGCCAGACTAATGCATCTCATGTCACCTGTGTTCTCCTTGTCTGCACTGCACAAAATCCAATAATAAGCATGGCTTTTAAATATGCCTTTTACTGCCTCGGCACAAGCTGCATCGATTGTGCTCACATGCAACATTCTTAACATAAAATACAGAAGAGATAAAATGAGAGAAATAACCCAATTTGCTTCTGCAGATGGTGAGTGGGGAGTGTTAAAGTTCCAATTGGACACATATGGAACAAATCTTCTTGTAACGTAGCAAAAGAAAGCATTTCAAAGAAACCATCTTATCATCATGAACGAAAACAGGCAGCCCACACAGCTTTGGCATCTCAATTTTCTGCTCATTTTCTTTTGTTCATATCAGATATGTTGCCTGTTTTCTGTAGTTCATAGATGTCTCACTGTGATAGGAGCTCAGAGAGCAGCAAGCACAGCCCATTTGCAGAAATTTTCGGAGTTAGAATTGTTTCTCCTTTTACTGGTGCTCTACCCTTTCCTTTCTGCAGCCACTCAAACATTGTAGAGTTAGTGGCATATACAGACACTTAATACTTATCTTCTGGCTTACTCAGCTGACTAAGAAGACTTCCTGCTAGAGAAACAACATTTCATAGGGAATGGCTGGAATGTGTTTGAATACTGGTACTCCATTTGCCAGCACTAGTTCCACCTCTTTTCTTGCCACTTCTAAATGGCAAATATATGCAGTTGGTTGGTGTATAAGAAATGTTAGAGATCATTAACCATGGAGATATCACACACATCAGCACCTGATAAAGAGGCAGGAGACTACTGTGTTTTTCCAAAACATGTCTCTCCAAACCTTTACTGTAATGATGTGTCACTTGATTCTCTTGGCATTGCTTCTGCCTTCTATGAATGGGATACTAGCTCTTTCTTTGCTTTTGGTGGTGGGAACCTCTGTGTGCCCTAGTGTCTCTTATTTAATGTATTTGTTCCCATTACCCACAGCTTTTGGATTTTTGCCTTTTGTGCATGACGGGTCTGAGATCTGCAGCCTCACTTCACACTGAGCTCCTGTTTTGGTGTCTAACTTACCATATGTTCCAGTGGGGAATTAATTGTTTCTGTATCTTTTTGGGCCTGCTACTGAATGATTTGCCAAAGAGACACTGGGAAGTACAATGAGCTATTTCTCCAAGCTCTTATCTCGTAACGAAGGACAGGATCACACTTCACCACTCACAGTATTATAATGAGTCTTAATTCATGAATGTTTTTGAAAGATCTTGTAAACCTCTTAGGAGCAGAGCTGTGAGAGTACAAAAGCTATTTTATTCATGAACTTCTAAAACCTTTCGTACTTTGAATTTATTTAAAAAAAACCTACAAGCGAGACAGAGAATGCAATAGAAGACAAAGTTGGACATTTGCAATCTCCAGATTTCAATGTAATCAGGGAAAGAAAAGAGTTACTGGGAACATGGAGTCATTCATGTGACAGGGTAACATTGAAAACAGACTGATCAAAAATTGTAAGGATGCCACAGTGCTGCCCTTACACAAATCCAGGTTTTTCTATCTGTAGTATTTTCATGTTAATTCTTTTTCCCTTACCAGATTTTAGGCTCATGAGAGCGAAGGCCAAAGCAGTTTCAGGTAGTTTCCTTCAATCCAGAAAACATAACCTTTGCCATTAGCACCTTCTGAATTGGAATAATTGAAAGGAAAATGTATTGGAGCTCAGGACTGCTTGTTTTAGAGGACCAGAAGAGGGCAAAATAAAGATCATGGAAAAAGCCTGCAAAGCCAGAGGTTATAGGAAAACAGGAACCAATAGTAAACACGTCCAACATCTTTGGAAGCTGGAGAGGTCATAGTCCTAAGTCTTGGGAAACGTTCTTCATCAGCGTTTCCTACTTGAATATAGTTTGCTATAACTTGAACTTTGAAAAGAGTTTTTGTCTCAAAAGACCTCAAACTTCAGGATGTGTTCTGTAACACAAAAGGAAACTACAACTTGCCTGGGTATAGTGAGCTGGTGCCCTTCCTGAGCTGTGGCAGTTCACAAGTTTAAGAATTTTCCATTAAAAAAATCCTAAGTGCATTTGGTGATAGTGATACCTTGATTTTTTTAGAGACATTCTTTCTTTAAACCTAATGGGCTACTCTTCAGTGTATGAAACCATGTGAAGCAGGCTGCTACAGATTCTCATTTGGAGTACATCAGTACAGCCTGATTTCATGCTGCAATGCTCATTTGCAATAACTGAAGATAGGGATTTCACTGCACTGAGAAAAAATTGTGGGATTAAATTCAACCCTGGAGTAATATTTTTCAGCACTTTACATTTTGGAAGTCATCAAAAGAGAGTGAACAATCATGAAGTGAAAAGCCAATTAAAAAAGTGTTTTTCAGGTATGAATGTCCCCACCTCACACCCTGGCTTTGGCTCACTCCTAGCTAAGGAAAACACTGACTTCAAGATCACTTCAGCATATACAAACTCCAGAAAATAACACTGGATGATGGTTTCAGGCAGACTGGTACATTCTCCAATCTGCCAATTGTGCCTTGTCCTTTTCCAAGGTTGGTATCATTAAGAAGCATTTAGTTTCATTTATTAAAGGCTTTGAAATGGATCACTTTGCATTTCACTTTCAAAGTACAAGCACCTGCCTGGAGTGATCTTCATGTCCATACTTGCTTGTTGGCTTCAATTATGTCAGCAAAGTTGAACTTAATGTTTTCAGCATCATCCAAAAATGAAAACTAATGACAACATTCATTTGTTATACTTTGTCATTTTAACTTTGATGTCTACAAATCCCTGCATCACTCATCATAGAACAAAAATATCCTCCTGGTATGGTATGTGAGTAATGGCTGCTTTGACTAATAGCCATAATGGCAGAATGAATTTTCACTGTGAAATGAGGTGCCTGTGGTGGGAGCTCTGCCAACACACCAAATCGAGCGGGAGGGCTGAGTGCAGTGTAAACGGGTGTTCCATATGCTCGAGAGACTTTTGGAATCAGCCCAGCCTACATATGCTTCTGTTGGCAAGCTCTTGAATAGAAAGGAAGATATTGTCCTCACCCTACCTAACATACCTCCCACTCATTTGAAATGCTCATTTGCACATGGAGAGCATGCAAATCTGAGAATGATAATGGCACAATCCTGTCTTGCTACAGCTGGATAGGAGGAAAAAAAAAGTAAAAATAATTGAGTAAATTTTTAAGCAGAAAATGTATTGATGTAGAACATGGTAAAAAAGCATCTGAGATGTTCTCCTATCCATGATCTGTGGAGTAGCAGAATAAATTTTAGCATTGCATTAAGGTGCACAGACTTCACTAGCTAGTCCAGGGAACTGCAGTTGGCTGGAAGATGCTTTGATAAACAAAACACTTGAAACAATAACATCTTTCCCTGCTTTTCTGTGACTGCAGTGAAAAAGCTATAGTAGAAAATGGTCCAAGTTAAGGTGAGGAAGAAGATAAAAAACACAGAGGATTTTAAGCTATTGGAAGAGGAAATGGAAGAGGCAGAGTCCCTGGATAGAGGGATTTGCATATATTAAGAAGCAGAGTGGTGGGTAGAGGAAGAGGTGATGAAGCAAGCTTATTAAGTAAACAGGTTTTCCACCAGGATGCCATAGTTTGCCATCTGTGTCATAAACCAGGTGTACCTGTTCCATCTTCCTTCCTTTTGAAGTTAAGTCTCGTGGCTCCCAACATAAATTTTTTTCTTCCTTCTCTTTCTTCAGTATACCTGTCCCCATCTTTTTGAGTTCTGTGAATGCCAGGCATGGACAGATGTGTGTTCTGGCCTTGTTCTGAAAGTCCCCACTTTCCCCTTCACATGGAAAAAGTAATTTTGTGAAAGAGCTGTGGGGATAATGGTGGCCAGAACTTCAGTGAATAAAACTACTTTGACCAAGAAATTGATTATTTCTCCTCCTCCTCCACTGCCCTACTGCCTTGCTCATCATGTGCAGTGGAATGGCAGGAAGCTTTTCCAGTACCTGATTTGCAGCAGAAGCCTTTTCTGCTTTTACAGGTGTGTTCTCTAAAGCTTTCTAATGCTGACCTCAAGACACAGAATGCATTTGTTTTTCCAGCTTCAGCAGTGGTGTTCCCTGCCACTGAAAACTTCTCTTATATGTTCATGTACCCTGCTTATTCTTGTGCCTTGTACCCATGACAAAGCCCTTTCCCCTGCCATCCTTACAGGACTGTAATTGTCATTTACTAAGAATTTGACAAAGCCCTGGGTTCTCTCTGGTAATCCTTCTCAAACCTTTAATTTATCCACCTCTTCTTTCCTACATGTCTTTGTAACTGCCTGGAGTTAAATAGCAGGAGTAGGACGAATACTACCACAAAGCCTATGCTGCAATTTCACATCCTTCAGTCTTTTGATGGTAATTCTGGGTGAATTTTAAAGAACCCCTCCATTTCTGTGGAAAGAACATCAAAATATGTAATTTACTAAAAATATAATAATCTGATGTCTTAATGGATATTTTGAGAAAATCTTTTAGTACAAAATTTGATTAACATATGAGGAGAACTCCTACAGAGGGCAATTCCAATTATGAAAGGGCTTCAAACACTGTTGTTATTGCAGGTTTGGTGAAACTCGAATCTTTGATATATCTTCAAAACTCTGTAATATTTATAAAATAAGTGACAATGTAAGGCACAAAAAGATCAAGGGAGAGGTCTGTAAATCAGGTGAGTTTGCTTTAGATTTTGTTGATGTGGGGAACAAAGTGATCTTCCAGTCACCCTGTGAACCCTTGCAGATATAAATAGTTGTGCTGGAAGAGTGATTTAGAGTAATACCATTAAATGTGTATGTGTTTATGCCACTGGGCCTTGTGCCAGAAGAGCTGCAGGAGGGTTGTGCATTGTGTAAACCACCTTCAATAACTTACGTTTTCCTTTAACAACCGTAATGAAAGGACCAAAGATGCATTTGAAACAACTCAAAAATAGTTGTTTAACTGTTTTCATGGAAAAAAAATTGCTGTTCAGCTCTCTATGAAGACTCTTTTTTTTTTTTTTTTCCCATTTTAATCCATTGGATTGTGATAGAAATAATAAAAGTTGGTGCAACTAAAATGGCTCCAAGAAAGCAAAGAGCTACTTCTGTGAGTTTACTGCAAACAGCAGTGATTCTGGTTTTGAACCATTTCTAGTCTAATTGGTTTTGCTTGCTTTGAGTTTTTTTTTTAATATTATTTTTACCTCTGTAACATGGTGGGGAAATCTTGGGTTCCTGAGACTGGCCTCCTGTTCATGGCTAGGAGTGTGTGTATGTGTTTGTGTATATATATATATATATATGTGCATCTGTATGCATGCATTCAGGCACATATACATAAAGTCCTCCTACTCCCCATTGCCTCTTCCCTCTATACTTTGCCCTTGTTTATCCTTTTCTTCAGAAACACGAAAGTGAAACCATTTTGAATTCGTAACTGTTCCATGCAAAAGCAGAAGGCTCTGGCCTGCTGCTCCTCCTCCTACCCACTGCCTGAGACTTCCCATTCTGGGAGTGAGACGTCCAAACATATGTCACACAACGCGGCACAAATACCATACGCAAACAGATTTTTCTGTGTGGGTGGCAAGTACAAAACCCAGCTTCTGGCAGCAAAACCCACTGCCTTAGTCCTCTGGAAAATGCTAAGGAAGAAAAATTGTACCAGGTCAGGGTAGCACCCAATAAAATGCAGCTCTGTCAGTTTTGCCTCCTGTGCAGGACTGAGGGGTTCTTGTTATCTTTGGGGGTTTTCAAACCTCCTGAACCATTAGCAAATCTCACAGGATTTGCAAAACCAGTTCCAATCCATGCTGTATTTTTCTTCCTTTTCCCCTGAACTTATAAACCCTTGTGGTTTCCAAGCACAATTCAATATAAAAGGAAAAAAAAAAAACTAGCTAATGGGGGAGTTTTACTGAATTGGGATGGAAGGCAAAATAAAAAATAAAATAAAATTTAAAAAAAAGGCTGGCATGGGTTTATGGCCTATGTATACATGGGATTTATACTGACGAGCAGACTTATCCCTGCTGGCATCAATCCCAGAAACTACAGTGGCTGGCAGGTCTGCCCAGAAATGGATTGCACCAACAGTGTGAAATGCCTGTTCCCTCTTCTCCTGGGGAGAGCTCCAAACATGATAACTGCTGAGTAATGGGAGTTGGCCAAAGAAATTAAAAATTATGCCCTCTCAAGGGACAGGATGGGAGATATTTGCAGGAGAAGGTTCAAGCTGTCAAATCTTCTTCTTAATTTGAAAGTTTTCTTCACTCCTTCTTACCATCTTTCTATGCTCTCTATCAGCAGTTTTTATCCTATATGCTCATTGCTAATCTATTTTCATACTTTACATCTGTTTTTTTCCAGGTCCCTTCCAGGCACCCAAAGTCTCTTAACCCTGACAACAGCCCTGCTAGGAATTAGTTTTGTAGGCTATTACATCAGCAGGTTTAAAATAGATTAATGCTGTTAGGAATGGAAGACTTTTATCAAAAGAAATTTCAGAGTATTTGTTTTCTTCTTTTTTTTTTTTTTTTTCTGCATGTCCAGAAGTATCATCTGGGTTTATAGCTGCAAGCTGCATGTGAATTTCTCAGGATGTCATGTTAAAAAATCCAGAAAAATCTCACTACTGTACTAAGCACTCTACAGGCTGCTTTTTTTTTTTTTTTTTTTTTTAATTCTCTTTTTAAATTAGGAGAAAATTCTCCTTAGAGGTAAAAAAAATCTGAACAATTATCATTTTAGTAATAATGATAAAGTTCGAATAAAGTTGTGCCTTCAGTAAATAGTGTCAGTCTCATACTAAGAGGCAGTATCAGGCAGCCACCTCCAGTACCCCAGGGCTGGGTTTGCTCAGGTGAAATGCAGGGATCTTGTGCTGCTTCTCTGAGACTTTGGAATCACCAGTTGTACAGGCTCGGTGCTGTCACCCTGTACCATAGCTTGGCTCTCCCTTCAGCTGCTCCCTGAAACTCAGCAACACCTGTCTGAAAGGTCTGGTGCTCTGGCAAGGAGGCAGCGCTGGCATCCTTCCCCTTAGCACCTGGGTAGGAGTTTGCTCAGGCTCTAATTTTGTCACCATCTTTCTGTAAAAGTGAGGTGACTACACCAGCTGCTTATCAGAGGTGAATTTTGCAGCTGCTCCTCGTCTACATGAGCTGAGGATAAAGCTGCTTAGGTGTGTGATGATGAGTTTTGAAGATTCTAGCAAAGGAGGAGAGAGCTCAGTTGCAGGCTCTAACATTTTTCTTTCTGCTTCCCACATGTTCTTCCCACCACCACAGGTGTCACATTTCAAGTAATTTTTCAAAAAATGACATGTTGTTCTTTCTTCTGTTTAGACTGAAGAAAAATAGTGTGAGGTCTCTTGTTTTTGCCAGCTTTCCAGTACCCAGTGATATTTCTAAAGTTCAGCAGATAACAAGAAGGTAGAATTAATTCTTCCAGGACTTGGACAGCTTGGAAATCTTTTACTGCCCTCTGTCAAGCTTGGCATTGTGTGTTCTGTCTTTCCTGCTGCCTTCTGTTTCAGACCTACCACAGCTGCCCCTGCAACCACGTGAAGCAACTAAGAGTTGAAGAGGTGACAGTCGTCTTTATGTACAGGTTTCAAACCAGAGAACAGATGATGTTTCTTCTTAGGATATTAAAAGATCTCAGAATTAGAGTAGGACATGAAGAGTAAGTCAGTCTCATTTCAAATGTATAAAGGGACCTTGCTAATCAAGGGGTGGTCCATGGATTGAAATTTGTTACATAGGGAAAAAAACCAGCCCAACCCATTAACACTATCAAAACTGAGCTCCAGGTTCCATTCCTTTCACAAGGCTGATACTCGCAGGCCTTTGAGTGGCATTATGATTGAATCATAAATACATGGTCTACTCCTGTGTACTTGGAAAATTTCAGGGTTTTGTTTATTCTCACCTGTCTGCTCTTTTCGTACTTGTTGAACTTGTCTGTTGCTACAAGAAAATAAATTATTTATCTGTGAGCTCTGTATATGCTGTAGTGAAAAGAATCTACATGCAGAAACTCTCTGAGAACAAATATTTTCTGAAGTGGTAAAGCATTTGTATCAGTCAGTTGGGCCATTATTGATCTCATTTTAGGTGATAAAGGAGCCCTTTAACCAGGGTGAGAAATGCCTGCTTCCTAGTATTCATTTTACTCAAAAGCTTTTACAGTAAGGAGTGAGTAAAAGGAATTGGAGAACTCTGTTATTCCTCTGTTATTTTTATCCTATTTTTTTTAATGCATATATCATTGTAAGTTTTGATAATTTTTAATTTCCAAACTGGTCTGCATTTTATATTTATTTTTACCTTTTTACTTATTTTCTTAAATGATGTGCTTTTGGTAACTGCCTTAGTCACTTGTGTGTTCTTTTGCCTGAACCAAATGATTCTGGCTTTTCAAATTTCTAACATAATTGAAAATTCAATTTGATTCCAAGGACCTCTGTTCCTGAAGTGATTTTTAAATTTTTTAATTTGGTGAATTTTTAAGCAAGCAAAGTTATTCAACTCAAGTGAAGAAGAGAACAATCAGTCAATTTATCTGTTTAATAATTTCTCATTTGAGAGATTATTCCTGGCTGTATGAAAACAAATTGCAAGATCCACAAAACTACATTCCTCTGATATTAGAGTAACTTCTCCAAAAGCAATGATTAGATGATAATTTTCTTGGAACTAGCTTTTTCTTCTTTAGTAATGCTGTCAGGAGTTATCTGGAGGAACTTGGTGTGCTAGCTGGATGTTCCAAAGCTGCCATTTCACTTAGAGCTGTGAAAATACTGCAAGGAAGAGCTTTCTCCTTCTATTAGATTTTCATCAAGTTTTCAGATGCTCTTATGCCCTTTTTGCTTATGTCTTATAAAAAAAATCATATTTTTCTAGATTTTCCTCTCCCTAGTTCCAAAGTTGTTCCATCACAGACCATGATGGAATGAGGTCCATGTCATGTCTGCTGATAGTCATGAATGAGTGATTTAGGTCACTCATTCACTGTCCAAGGTATCAGCAAAACAGTTTTTAACTGGAATTTGTAAAAGTGTGACTAAGTTGGATGACAAGATTCACTCTGTTCTTTGCTTCTCTATTGCTTCAAAGGATTCCTAATCTAAACTCAGGGAAATCTGTGGTCAGATTTCTGCACATTACCTGACTAATAATTACCTGGCTAATGAGTCAGACACACTTTTCCAGCTGATTTTACCTGTTTTCAGCTACGTTTGCTTTTCAATAGCACTTTTTTCATTTTTCCTTCTCTCTTGTTTTTCTGTACTTGTCTCTGCATCTGTGTTGTTTCAACTGCTGCCCTCTTTTGCTTTCAGAAAAGTTTTGTTGTTTTTCTCCCCCTGGAAGCATTATTTATCCCTTTGTGTACCTGAAAGAAAACAAATTGTGAATCTATTCTTATTCAAATCTAAAAGCAAGTTATATGAATGTGTACAATGTTTGAAAACTTCTGAAATTTAGAAACCAATAAGCATAGTTTGAATACTCCACACATTTGAAAAAAAGGGCAGATTTGGTGCCTTCTCTTGCTTTCTTGAATTTAGTGGTAGATTTATGATTGATCTAGAGGAGCATAAGCAAGAATTTTAATGCAGTAAGATGGAATATGAAACAGAGGACAGGACTGACATGAATTTATTGCTCAGCCTAATTTTCCAGTGGGAAAATATCTCAGACAATCTTTCATAATTCTGAAATAACTATGATTTTTGTTGTTAGGAAAATTTTAATTTTTTTTGTCGTTGTTTTGTTGTTGTTTTGGGTTTTGCAGAATTTAATTTTTGGTTTTGTTTTGTCCTTATTTTTTTTTTTTAGATTAAGATCCTTGTGATTAAACCTGGTCTATCAGCTCATTATTGCATCTCCTGGCACCACTGAGCAAATAGGCTGACACAGCACAGCTCCCTGCTGACCTCCCAGCAACGGCTGATTGACTTTGCAAGGATTTTTCATTTCTGAAACATTTGCAATTTCCTGAAATGACTCCAAAGAAATCACATCATTTTATTTCATATTCGTGTTTGCTTGCATCAGTTATTTTGGGGGTAGGAAAGGAGGGGATGAAATTGTTTTATATAAATAAGTTGAACGTATTTCATAGCAAGCAATGTTCTGACCCTGGCACTATTGCCTTTCTACCCTTCTATATTGAAATTCATTGTGCTTGGATATCTCTGGTTTCCCAGAATCCCACTGTTTCATTTGTTTTGCTATGCAGAAGTATCATTATAGCTCACTTTATGCCTTTTGTTAAGAATTAGCACTCCTGAGAATCAAAAATGAAGATGTGAATGTTCACACAATTAAATAATTGCAGGTATTAACAATGAGTTGTCCACCCACAGGCTCAGCAGGTGCTGGAGCAATCGGCTGGGAAATGGAGTATTTCTGGTATGCAACCTGCAGATTCTTTGGTTGCTTATTTTCATTAGAATCTTGTTCACAAAAGAAATACAGTAAAAGGACTTTGAGCCCAGCTGGTTGAAATCTGTGAAAGACCTTAGAATTTCCCAAATCATGACTAATTTGATGTACATTCTTCCTCTTTTTCAGGGAAAAAAGTTGTACAGAACCATGAAAAACACTTTATAATCTGCAGTGGGCTTGGGCACAGAAGTGTCCAGTTCATGTCACAGCTGTTTCTTCCTAAGTGACAGCTTTCAGAGGGAGATCTGAAGCACATGGAAATGCATGTGTGTGGGGTTTTTTTTAATAGGGAAAGCTCTGTTCAACTCCTGCTCTCTCTATTGATTCCAATTATTTTCCAGGTTATGGTTCTGTCCCATGTTATGGGTGTAATCTCAAAACCTGGTCAGTTTGATTAAGGCACACTGGAAGAAAACCCATCATCAGTGGTTTAGGGGGTATGAGACTGAAATAGAAGTTGGTTGCTTCTTCTGCCTCAGATAGTGATCTCTCTTCTCCCTTTTATGTTTGTGCCACATATAGAATCCTGGGAAAATTTAATGAGTTTACATACATCAGATGGAAAATAACATACAAAAACTTAGGATTAGGAAAGGAGTTTTTGTCATCTCCCTTATGGCTAAAAATTAAGACATCTTTGGACATGTTTTTTTCCAGTTCATCGCTACAGGCAGTGAATCTTTTTTTTCTGATCTGATTATCTTTCTTTGGGTGACAAGTGACCTGTCAATCTGAAGGTGCATTTTCTAGCTAGATGGACTTGTCATCAGACTAGAATTTCTTGTGTTGAATATGGCCTTTCAACCCGAATTTCTGTGCTGAAGTAATAGATATGTTGTAGTTACAAAATATGGTTGGAACTGCTCGATTTCTGTAGCTGTAAGTGCTGCTGATAGCTTGGATTTAGGTGTTTCTTGTTGCAGAATTCTAGAGGGATAAAAGAAGTATTCACTCCTTCATTTGTGGATCTAACAATTCCTTGATGCCATATCCCATAAAATTCTATGTAAAGCACTTGCCCTATGCAAACCTGACAGAAAGCTGGGCCCTGCCAGTAATGGCATCAAAATGTCCATGCTGATGGTCTTGGCCAAGAGTGATAAGGTCACACAGCAGAGCAGAAGCAGAAAAGAGAATCCTGTGTCAATCTGAGGTTGGAATGAGAATTACTGCCTAGGGAAAAAATTAATGAGGACTTCAGTTGAACTGTTCAGGTAAAGAAACGTGACTGTTTATTTGTGTAGATCCCAACACAACAGAATCTGGCTGTGTACTGTCCTTGCACCTGGACTGTGACACATCATAATCCAGGCACTAGGAAAACCCAGCTGACAGTAGAACTTTGTCTTGCAGTATTCAAACCAAGGAAGTTATCTATGCCCATTATATCTGGACTGTATATTATGCATGTTGCCAGAAGTTATATACGGTATTTTAATATTCTGGAGTCAGCAGAGCACAAGAAAATGATGCATTTTTCATTTATGATATTAAATCTTTGTGTATTCAGAGTCTATTAAATTGCATGGAACAAGTGAAGAGGAATCCTGCTGTTCTTTATGACAAAGCTCAGATCATTTGGTAGCACCAGGATTTCAGAAAAACAGCCTCCAAGTATTCCACTGGTTGCTAGCAGTAGGACTGAGGTAACTTTATCCAGTTTGGTTTGATATTGTTTTGTTTTTTAACTCATAACCTCTTTTAAAAGATAAATCTTGTCCCCCTTAGGACAAATGCAAAAAACATCAGTAACCACAGCAAAAAAACTTACACTAACAAGGGAATGCTTATGCCTTCAATCTGAATAGATATTCAGAAGAGCTTTGCTGGGTAACCTTACTAGAAAGCCAATGCATTCACATTATAGTACAATTAATCAGTGAAGCACCTTTTAAGATTTTTTTTTTTTTTTTTTTTAGATAATATTGTGTCCAAAATCAATGTTTCGTAGTGCAAACAAATGTGTCATTTTTGTTTGGTTTTTTTTGTCAGTTTTTTGATGTGTTGTATTGAGGGTTTCAAAAACAGCAGAATGATCTAAGCCAGGAGAGTTGACTCCATTTTACTGAAATGCAGGAACTGGATGAAATACAGTGGCAAATGGTAATGACAAAAGTACTGAATTAATAGCTAGAACATGAGAACTGCCTGCCAGGATACATAAGAAATTTTGGGACAGAGGATGAGTAAGAAGAGAGTAAGGGAAAAGAACATTGAAACATTAGCAATAAAACAGCTTTTATGGGCAGGAGTAGAGATGTGGAGTATGTTGGAAGCAGCTCAATCCTGTGTGTTCCAATTGCTCAAGTTCCAAATGTGTAATAATTTCTGTGGCTAATTCTAAATACTTCATCAACCCTGCCCACATACTCACAGTTAAGATCCAAGCAAGCAGAAGCACCGTTTTCTCTGAGCAACAGGCCAGATGAGCTTGGCATCTTGTAGTGCTTCAGGAAGGGGTTTTGGGGCGTCTTCTCATACATGACTGGCAAAAGGACTGGTGTGTATGGGAAGTAATTTTACACAGAAGGAGAATAAACTCCACTGATGATTCAGATTTTATGACACTTGGCCAGTATGGAGTGTGAAGCACTGAGGAGGGTTCCTGAGTCTGCTGTGAAGCAAAAGCTAGAGTCTCTAATCCACTTTGATAGACACAGTCTGGAGTTCCTTCAGGTTGAAACCATGTCCTGGCAAGGGCCCTAACCACAGTGCCACTGAATGGAGAAGGAAATCCTTGCCTGACTCATTCTCAGTCTTTTTCAACAGGCTGGTTTATGTGCTGGTGTGGCAAAAGGATTCAGGGCTTAGAATGCCCCCAGTTTGACACCAGTACCTCTCCAAGGCCTGCCTCTCTCTGTACAGACAGGAAGGAATTAAAGAAACTTCTCCCCTCAAAGCTCATTTTTAGCTCTGCAGCTGTGCTTGGCACAGGTTTGGCCTCAGGAATTGTGCTCTGGATTCACTGCACAGAGCAGCTACACCGGTCACCTGGCTCAGAGCTCTGTGTCACACCGCAGTGTGGGCTCGTGAAGCTCTTAGGTACTGTCTTGGCTGAAGTCTAACCCAGCCTGGGATGCAGGTGTTCCTGCACTTAAACAGCTCTATCTCAGAACTACAAATAATGGTCACAGCAAGAAGGTCTGATCTGAAGGAAATAAATTGGCCAGTAATTATTTATAGAGAAAGGCCAGCTGAATATTAATTGGAATCAATGGCAATTACTGTGCCAGGAAGAAACAACTTAAGATTAAATCAATTAAAGGTAATGCCTTGAAGGAAGGACAGTGATATTTAATTTAAATTGTTTTAAAGGGTATTTCACACTCCCGAGTTGTTATTTCCATTAGTTTTTTTTAAACATTTTGCATTGAAAATTGAATTGAATTTTCTCTTCAAAGGCAGAGAGTAAAAGGCATATTGGTAGCTTGTTATTCAACAATGTACAAATTACAGAACCCACAATTTATTTTATAGTTCTATGCAAGTTAAAAAAAACTATTTGTGGGTATGTCTAAATGGTAAATAATGTACATGGTTTAAAGGAATTTATTTTATGTTCTGACATTTTTCTTTTCCTTAAATTAGTATTCCAAGAAAAAAAAAATCCTCAAAGACCTGTTTGTTTTTTGGTGGTGGGGTGATGTTGGTTTTTTTTTCTGCTCATGAATGACCTCTTTAGTTCCAGTATCCACCAAAGTCTATATGGTCCCTTTATTTCTAATTTTTTATATTTAGAGCTGGTGTTTCTAAAGTTACATATTTTTGTTGTTGTTTAGCTTCTAAACATGGAAGCCTGGAATACCTGCATACAAAACTAGTTCTTTGCTTCTGTTTTTTTGGGGGATTTTTTTTAAGGGGGAAGTGATGGAGGGAGCAATGTCCTGAAAAAGAACCATGTTCTATAATTGGTCTTGGTTTTGACTGGTTCCAGACTGGCTTTCAGCAAGTGAAAAAAAAGGAGGGGATATTTTCAAAATGTGTTAACTACTGCCATCCCATGGTCCCTTTGCAGAGATTTTAACAGTACTTGCATAAGCAATACAGCATATTTCATATATAGTATCTTGATGCGTAATATAATCTTTCTTGAGCTTCCTGTTTATACTGATGGAAGGAATGGCCTTGTAGTAATAATTTCAAGGGAAATGTTTCCTGAATGGTGTGGTGTGCATGTTGCTTAACATCTTGTGTTCCTTCTCTTTTAATGACAGACCTCTGCCCTCACTCTGTGCAGGACTGACAAATCAGTCCCCATTCTCTTCTGCCTGGTTCAAAATATCTTGACACACATGTGCACACAGCAGTACTTTTTCCAGCCCTGTGCTGAGACTGAACACATTGCTTGGAACAATCTGATAGTGGCTGCCTTAGCAGAAACTGTACTGGAGTGCTTTGAAATTGCCTGAAATTCTGGTGTGGGAAGAGAGGAAGGAAGCTCCATGCAGACCTTGGTTCAGGATTTGCAGCAGCTCAGCCTCCTCTATGGGCTAATGTGAGTACAGCTGGTTGGAGGGCATAACATGCTATCCAGAGCTTTGTCAAGTACAGCATTATATGGAGAAGGCTGGAAAACATCATCCCAAGGCATACCAAGTGCAACTTTTTCAGAGTTGTTCTGCACAGCACATCAATCTTGAGTAAAGTAGTCACAGCAATCACTACCCAGCAAAACTATTATTGCAGGTACCCTTTATCTGAAGCTTTGTCCCTTCCCTGGATGATGCTCATTTTGAACATGTCAGCCCACCTGCTTGGGGGACCCCAGCAGCTCAAGCTTCTTGATGGCTTGAATTATTGTTTAGACCTTTGATACTGCCTTGGGTTCAGTGCCACACTACAGAGGTTTAAAGTTCTCTTTGGAGCAGGTGCTGTGCTTCTGACATTTCCTGCCTTTGCTAGCAAGGTGAGGTAGGGAGGTAAGGAGCCTCTGCTCTCCCTGCCCCTCTATAAACCCAGTCAGCCTTCAGCCAAGCATCACTACAGGGCCACAGGAACTCTGTGCACCATTAACCAACAGTTGCTTTGACTAATGCAGACAAACTGGTGTTTGGGCTCTGATCATCTGCAGGACATGGACTGTGCAGACTAGTGCTCTGTAATTAATTGTTTACAGCAGTGCAGAAACACTGTATTGGTTTTGGCTGGATTCAGGGAAACAGTTTTGTTTTTTATTTGAGAAGGGAGGAAAAACAGGATTTTCAGCTGTTTTTTACCTTAGTTTTAACAGTTTAAAGGCTTCTTAATTTGTTAAATAGAAATGTCATTAATACCTTTGGAAAAGTGCCTCCTTAGTTGCGCTTTGAGGTAAAATCTGTGCAATACCCAAATAAACTATTTAGACTTCAAGAAAGACTGAAGGCTACCTCTGGAGCTCAGAGCACATTTTGTACTGGTGTAACCTCTAAGAACTGAGTTCTTCTGAAGTAGTAGAAGATCTGGTCTTTTTGTAACATCATGTATTTGGAGGTTTTCTGTTTCACTTAAAGTAGTTTTTCGGGGATGGTAGGTGCCCAAATTTCATTATTATTGCTAATTTAAACATTGCTTAAATGCACACATAGTGTGGTATAGAGTGTGAGTGAAAATTGCAATGACCTTTCTTTTAATAGGTTGAGCAAGGTGTTTATCAAACTTTCTCAGTAAGCAGCAATTGGGTAACAAACCATTTCACAGAATAATATGTCATAAAACTTACTGCTATAAGTTTTGGAGATTTCCCCACGCATTTGGTGCAACATTTGTAATAGGTCTGCATGGGGTTTCCATTTACTGTGTGTTAGAAAAGTGATGTTTACTGCCTGCACAGGCCTCCAGAGAAACATTCTGTATAGCTCTAATTCAAACTACACCAGCTGGGCAGATAAATCATGATGTAAAAATACATCATTTCTATTAGAATATTTTGAAGAAATGAACAAAACTAGGTATGCTTCCCTTCATGAATTTCCCCTAAAAATGCTGAATTTACTATAATTAGTTTTGTTCTCTACAGAAACCATCATTTAGTAGTAACACTATTAAACAAGTGAAACACAAATTACAAGTGACATTTATATGATCATAATCACTCCTTTCTGGCTGCCAGAAATATTTTTTCAGAGAGGAACCTGCATTTTTGCAGATGGCATAAAAAAAAAATGAAGCTTGCAGAATACACCATTATTCCTGCGAGGCCATCAGTTCGTTAGTTGAAGCAGCCAAGACTTGATGAGCTGCAACAGATCAGCAAATGGGAAATGAGCAGGAGTATAAATTCCCAGCAAACGGAATCATTAACATTTGCTGCCTGCATCCTGGAAACACAGTAAATCTAAAGTGTCATGATATATCAAGACAAAATATCATTACTAATTGGGATTAATTTCCTGCTGTGGGATTGCTGACCTTTGCTGAAAAAAAAAACCCACCTGCTTGTTAACTCCTCTTACTTAATTTCTTTTTTCTTTTTCTTTGAGGATATAGTAAAATTTTAGGATGCAGGCTCTTCTAAAAAGTACTTTTCTTGTTGCATTTTTCCTTTTTGATGGACAAATATGATGTTTTAATTTAAGAAATAACCTTTTTATGGATGTGAGGTTGCAGAGGAAGTAATGGATAACAAAGATGAGATTTTGTATAACATTAAGCAATGTTAGATGGACTTTATTTCTTTCACTCATGAAATGGAGGAAGATCCACTGTAAGCTTCATTGAGCAATTGCTAGTGTTTCCCAAAATGCTCATTGATATTTCCAAAAGTTTCTGAAGTGCTCTCATCTGAAAGTGCTCTGCAGCTGCAAGCCAGCTCCTGTCTCTCCTCTGACTGGAGCAGAAGTGCCATGGAGGTGCTGGAAGGGCAGCTGGAACCCCCTGCAGTCCTCACCTGGCTGCCACAGAGTGTCCTGGGGACAGAGCCCACAGCCTGTGCATGCCTGAGGCAAGGATGAGTGCAGAACAGGCTCCTAAAAATGTCATTACCCTCTCTCTACCCCTACCCATGCACTGGTGTAAGGTGTCAAGATTTGGGGTTGTTTTTAACTCCTTTGTGTTTAATCAAGACAGAGGACATAAGACACAAGCTGGACCTTGAAGGGGACAGATGGGACTAGGCTAGGCTGATTGAGGTTGTGGAAGCACATTACTGTTCTGAAAAGATGGATCATGTGGCTGAGGAGGGGAGATGCGGTAAATGTGTGTGGAAAAGGGGTTGGGCTGCCCAATATGTCCCAATTGCATAAGAATACAGTTTGGATCAAAAATTGGCCCAACCCAATTGACCCTGTCTCTTTTATGTACTCTATCCCTATTTATGGTAAGACACCAGGGGTAGAAGAGGGAGGAAAGCACGGTAAGAAACAGAACAGCGTACTTGAGAATGGAGATTTCCAACCCCATCTACTACCCCCACTGCACTCCAGATCCCGTTTCCTTTAGCTGTCAGCTCTGTCTGCTCACCTGCAGAAGAGAACTATAGGTCAGCCACAGGCTTGATTATTCAGCTTTCCCACATCCCATTTTCCATTCTTGTGCTCATCTATACTGCTCTGGTGTTGTCCCTAAAGCTGTTCTTGTGCTGGCTCTTTCTGCAGAGATAATGCATAGTCAGTTAAACTGACAAAATAATCCTCTTGCTCTTGACACCATTAGGCATTGGTGCTTGTTTCAGTGCGAAGTCACCATATGCTTGAATCTTTTCCTGCTGATGAGTTGCTCCCAAGTCTCCCTTAATACGTCTCCAAGCTCTCACCAAATTGTAGTTAAGCATCTATTTATTCTGTCAGGTTTATGCATGTTCTTCATTAATTTCTGATGCTTGCTCCTTTGGAGTGATTTCTTGATTCTCCAACACAGACTAAATCATCATGTCTCTGTAAATACAGGACAATGTGAAGTTATTATAGAGCTCCATTACTGTAATGGAAGTAGAGAATGGCATAGTTGTAATGTATTTCTCATGTGATTTAGGTTTCTAATATTGTAACCCTCTTTTTTCACTGGCTCCTAAACAATAGTAACACAAAAGGCTTTTGCCATTTTCTTCCATTTCTTTTGGTCTGGAGTCTTTACTCGGTGTTTATGTTCAAAAAAGAGGCCATGTTTTCCTGCTATAAGTAAACCTTCTCCTCTTTCCCCTACCCCCTTTTTATTTTTCTTTATAATGGTGGGAGAAGCTGCACTCTATTCAGAGATCAAAGAAGCACACAATAAACCAATATCCCCAGGTTCTTGCATTGCTCTGAGACAACGTTACTAGAACTGTTATATCGACTACAATAATCCAAACATCCACACTGACACTAGAAAGGAAAAAAGGACAATGATCTATAAATAATTAAGAGAAAAAAAATCATTTGTTCTCTGTTAAATGCCCAGAGATAAGCTCCCATTTCAGTGTAGACATGTAACTGCCAAAATTGATAGGCCAAGGTCAGTGGGAGTTTTGCACAGAGGTCTCCTTGAAATAATAATCTCCTGTTCAGAGAAAAGGACTAAGACATGCTTTAGAATAAAGCTAAGGCTGTAACATGGGGGCTTGTTTTAGCTGATGCCTCTTTGAGCTCTGATGTGAATTTCTGTGGATCTGTCTCATGTCCTCACTTAGTTGAGCCCATGGTGAATGCAGGAAATAGGAGTTCTCCCACTGCAGAAGTCAGATTGAGCCATTGCACTCACAGTTTTCCCACAGTTTCATGGAAGCCCTGTGGAATGGGGGATGTTAGCTAAAAATGGAATGACATATCAGAAATATGAGAGGGTACTATGACAATTTGTGGTTGCTTATAGAACTGGCTTCTTTGGCTTTGTCTTCAAAGGATGCAAAAGAGTTTGGACTGATATGGGGTCTTATTCAAGACCTCTCAGGTTGAGGAAGGCTGTACTTATGCAAGTGCTACATTCAAACGGGGAAAAGAAGTTCATGAGGAAAATAGAAGTCCTCAAATTAAGTAGCGTGCCAGGAAAACAACAGCCTTTGCTAACATTCACTGTGTATTTGAGTGTGGTGTGACAGATGTGGTGTGTGACTGGATGACATTGCTGTTCACAGAGATTAGTGAGCTTCTCAAAACAGAAGACAAATACTAAGAATCCTGTGCTTCTATCAATGACTAAATGTAGACAAAACAAAACAAAATCCTCTCATTATGAAGTGCTGCATTACACTTATGTGACTCATTTGTTTGATGTGTATATAGGATGGCTTCACATGCATGATAAATGACCAGATTGCCTATTGAGCTCAAGTTGACTTCATTAACATCATCAGTACAAGTACATACACAGTACTACATGAATTTAAAATGTTTTCATTTCTGTAACTCAGCTTCAAGTCCCTATTGCTTAGCTTCAGGTTCAGTCACCTGCAGCATCACAGTGTATTGAGAGCAGCAGAGGCTCACTCCAGATACACAGGAAAACCCTCCAGTGAGCTCTGCTTTGGTCTTGGGTTCAGATATGTGTTAATAGACAGCTATGGATTTATAGACTTTCTCAAACCACCTCAATAACACTTTACCTGAGCTGTTGTGTGTAACACATTGTATGCTACAGCGGATAACTTATGACTTCTGATTCGTCCAGTGGATCACTTCAAACCTATGTGCATACATGTATATGAATACATTCACATTATTACAATGCAGCAGGCTATTTAAAATCCTTTCTGTTATGGGCTTTTTGTTTTCACCCAAGCATAGCTGTTGACACAAATAATTGCTTTTTTAACAATTGTGCTGATTTCAACAATGGCAGATGACAGCAGGTGAACACTGATCTTGGCTGGGGTGGGATCTGGTTTAACAGAACCTTATCTGGCTGCTCTCATTTTGCCATATTTCGACTTTCAAAAGCTCCTGCTGAAGAATAAATCTGTCCATTTTGAATGGAGTCACCTTTCTGCTTGTCCTATTGCACCTGATATGTCAAGATGAGCCTTGTTTGCAGAGAAGTTCTACTTGGACCCCTTCAGTCCATGTAATACCCAGATATTCTGGTCTTCAGATTCTGCCTTTGCATCTTCTTTCCTGTTTCCTGTTGACCTCACTGGCCTCTTGCAGCTCCTGTGTTATTCTCAGGCCAGGGTTTAAGTGAGTCAGGAATTAATAACTTATGGAAAAATCATCTTTCATGTGTTGATTTAATGCATCTTCCTTTTCTAACTTGGAACAGTGCAAAGTTTCCCATGGGCATCATTCTTGAAAGCTTCATCTCTTGAGATGAACTATTTGGTTCATTGTTTTTCATAAATGGATCAGGATGTAATAAATCCATAAACAGGTCAGGAAGTACAGACCACACATAGTGTACCACAGAAAAAACCTCACCTGTTTTAATTAGGAATAGCAACCACTGAGAGATGCCATGTGAAAGTGCTGGAGAGTCACAGAGATGAACTTGAGCTTTTAACCACCTAGGAAATATATCTCTTTATATTTTCAGTAAATGAAAAGAAACTCTGCTTTTTCATTATGACCTCTGTTGTTAAGGAAAAAACCCTCTATTAATAAACTTCCATATTTTTGCCTGAGGGTGGTGAGACCCTCTGGGCACAGGTTGCCCAGAGATGCTGTGGCTGCCCCTGGATCCCAGGAAGTGCCCAAGGCCAGGTTCAATGGCATTTGGAGCAACCTGGTCTGGTGGAAGGTGTCCCTGTCCATGACAGGGGTTTGGAACTGGATGGTCTTTAAGGTTCATTCCAACCCAAAAAATCCCATGATTCTAGTAGAAGCCTTGATAAGTAGTTATAACAAAAAAAGTAAAGATTTTTTAGTCATTGCTCTTTTAACAGAATCACTAATCTAAGAAAGTAAAAATGTTTTTCTTTTCTGGGATGACTGTGTGTGTGCTGCAGTGCAGTGTGCAGGCAGCAGCCTACAAATTGGATGAATTCACATTTAGGAATCATATAACTATGAATGGTTATGTGGTTCTCTGTGGCAAAAATTAGCTGGCACCACGTGCAGCATGCATCTTGTCTCCTTGCAGAAAGGGAAAGCGCTGTCATTTTTTTTCTCCATGACATACTGCAGAGAATGTAAAATGTAACATGTAAAATTTCAAGAGTTTTCCTAAAGCACTGAGTTCCCCAGCTTGCTTAAAGCTTATGAAATAGTTAGCTAAATACAGAGAAGGACCTCACCAATAATTACATTCACTGAGCATTCAGCATAAATTAATCTTGATTTTCTTGTAATGTTTTCTGGAAAATCTCTTTGAAAGTTAAAAAAGAAAAAAATTAAATCCTATTCCTAAGATTCTTTCATGTTTTTGTGTGTTTGTTTTGTTGCTGTAGTTTTTCTGTTTGGTTTCGGGGGGTTTTTTGTGCAGATGAAGAAATGTCTGCTTTCTTAAGAAGATTGGGGTTTGCCTTGCCCTCTCTTACAGGGTTGCATATGGCTCCCTTTGTAAATTGTATTCAAAGGAAGGATTCTCCTGGCAAGCATTTTGCACCTCCAGCTGTCACCACAAATACTGTAGAGTCATTCATAAAACAGTTCATGAATGAATATAGGGGAATATCTTCTATCCTCACATTCACAGCAGATGAGCACCAGGAAATGGAAGCAGGTTCTTCTACTGAAACTTCCCAAAGGTTCCCCGTGGTGGCACATTCTCGTTATTAAAAAGAACCTTTTTATTTTTTTTTTTAATCTCTTTATGTTTATAAAATTAACTCAATCCATAGAGAATATGAAGTCAGGGGCAAAATATGTGTCTAAGTATCAGAGTTGATCATGTTTTTAAATAAATAATTTTTAATATATTCAAATAACTTTTAAGACTACTACTAAACACCAGGTTGTCTTGTTGCACTCAAAGACCCCACCTGAAAAATACTGACTGCAGATGTAAACTATAAATACATGTACTGAGTCTTTGTCAGATTAGGCTCCCAGATCAAGAGTGTTGCACTGGTAGATGGATTTTTGGACATTCTTAGCCAAAAAAAGTGGCTTGGTATTTCTAAGAGCATTTTCTTTCACCTTCTCCATATAAATATATATATATATATGCCCCTAGTACTTTTATACTTGTGAGCATGCATATGTGTACATACAGATGTACAGATATGCATTTAGCCACTGCATCCATCACTAAGTCAGTTGTTACATTATTTTATTTGTATTGTATCCTCACATGAAGAGAAGCATGACTGAATTCACTGAAACTCACACCAAACCTTGATTTCTTTCTTTGAAAATGCAAAGTTGTCATTAATTTTTCAATTGCTTTAGAGAAGCTACAACAAAGGGAAGGGGCAGGTTAACAAGAGAGAACTGTGCTGCAGAACAAGGAGGGTTCTTTTGCAGTATCTTGCGACAATGCTTTCGACAGTGCTTTTGTTTCAGGCACAAAGCTTTGCCAGGAAGATGCAAGAGATCTGATGATACGTTTGTGGCAGCCCTTTTGTTTCTGCAGCTGGATCCCAGTAAGAGCATTTAAACATCACAACCTGAAGTAAAAATACTCATTTTATCTCAAGCAATGAGAGATAATTTTTATATCAGTATCTACTTAAGGAGTGAGCTAACTTGAAGCTTATTCGTAATCCCCTGCCTTCAAAGGAAACTTCTAAATTTTTGTCAATAAATTGATATTGCAAAGATTTGCACAAGTAGCCAATCAATTTCATCAAAGTATTTATGTACATGCAGACAATTCTTTCTATTCAGTGAAATCTAATACATGCTGAAATGGCCAGAAATATATTCTTCGTTGGTTATAGAAAAACATGGTGGGTAAAAATGATAAGGAGGTAGTTTGAAGGGGATTTGGGTTGATGTTTTGTTTTGGAGATTTCTTGGGCTTTTTGGGTGTGGGGGTGTGTTTATTTAGAATAACCAAGGTATTTCCAAATCTTTGAAAAAATGAAATTATGATTCAGCCTATACATCAAAAGCTTTTCAGGTCCACATCTTTCTGATTTTGAGCAGCATTTGGTAGAGGGGCTGAATTACATTGCTGATGTTTTGTCTATAAAGTATTAGATTTTTCTGGAATTTGAAAGCTTTGTCTGGAATTTACATTCACAAATCCTATTGCACAAGGAGTTTGACAGCAAGTTTCCATTACATTCTGTGGTAGCCATATGGCAAAGCTTTGCACAATTGGGTGCAAGTTTATACATTTTTCAATACTGTTATCTGAAGACTTGACTTTTCTAATGAATTGTTTGATGCAATAAGGTGTGGTAATTCTGGTCTGTAGAAAATACTCTTTCCAAAGGGAAAATGTCGAATATGGCACGTTGTTAATGGAGCTGTAGCAAATCTCAGTGCTGTGGCTTTCACTGGTAAAGCCTTTGCTTGTTTAGGACCTGCTGCTGCTGCTTTCCCTCTGGGGCTTTCATTGGCTTTTAAAGTTTCTCTGTCACACCACATACAGTGGTGAATGGCAGGCTTCAGTAACTTCTTATCCCCTCAAAATGGAAGAGACACTCCTGGCTTAGTAAATTGGAAGTTTTGCCATCATTTGAACTCAATTGGAAGCACCAAAGAAGTACCTTTTTGTTCTTACAAATGCAAAATAACAAAAAAAAAAAAAAAGAAAGGAAGATTAGATAATGTGCCTGTGGCTGCTGGAGAACATGAAAATCTTTATGGTGAAAGTACATTTTGAAATAATAGACATTACCATTGCAGAAGACTCTTCTCTTCAGGAAGTGTGGTGTACAACTCATTCTTTTGTCTTTTGTTCTATATTGCCCTTAAATCAGGTATATGTGCACTAATTATTGTTGTTGCCTTCAAATGGGGCATAATATCATACACTATAGAAAACAGTAATTGACAATTTTCTCCAGCTTTTGAGATATTCGTAATGCATTTTTAACAACTGTAGCTTATTTGAGGGACACATTATTTTTGCAAATATATTTAGCACTGGAATATTTCATAAGAATTTACCTTTGTTACTCTCACAGATATGTTTGTTCATTCTGTGAAATATACAAGCAGGCATTTTAAAGAGGGCAGGGTCCATAAAATAAAATAATTGCCTGTTTTTGGCCACAATATTTAATGGACTGTTGTTAAAATTTGGCTCATGGTAGTTACCAAGAAATTAATTAAGATGATTTTCCAAGATTTGAAGTTTAATTTCTCAGCTCAACTGCTTGAGTATCTTCAAAGTAGTAGAATATTTTTAAGTTATTGGTGCTAAACAAAAAATTCTTTGGAGAACTTTTAGGAAAGGCAACAATATCAAGAATGGAACAAATAAACTACACCCACCATTGGCTTCTGTGTGTTGAAAGTGGCTCCTGTGATGAATGCAAGGTGCCCAGGAAAAGCAAGGGCATCCAGGAGGAGAGAGCCAGAAAATTATCACTGCAGAATTATTTCTGCAGAAACAAGACATAAAAGGAAGAAAACTTAACAAAGTTATTTTACATTTCCTAGAGTGCTGTTAATACAAAAGAGGTCTGTTCTTCAGGCTCTAGAGCAGCTAAATAGTATATTATTGATAAAAGGGATGTATTTTTAATTTGTTGGAAGAGTTTTTTGTGCCCTGGTGTGCTTTTCATTGCGTGTGTTAATTTTTCATTATCACTATATGTGTAGCTCTTGTGGTACCAAGGGGGAGTATTTTCTACTTTGATTTCTGAGCAAATGAGAATGGAGAATGATGCTGCAAACAGTCAATGAGATATGAAGCATTTGGGTTCCCCAAAGACAACCCCATTAATAGTGAATCCAAAAGGGATAGGAAAGTGACTTTTAAACCACCTCCTCAAGAGGTGACCACTTGTGGTCGATGCTGCTGCACTGATAGTGCTGTGGTTCCAGACACTCCTATCTGATGTGAATAAATCTCTCTCTGCTCCCCACAGCCCAGCACTGTAGGCTGTTAGATATTTATAAATATTTTACATTTTCTTAGTTAAAGACTCATAATCCAGAATCTTAAAATAGTGTTCCTTTCTAAAATCCTAAAATTGTTTCTCTTTAATATCTACCTCCTCACAGGGAAGCCAGTAACCTGTTGTATTCAATTTATCATATTTGTAAAGTGGTTCCTTTTTCTCCCCTGTTCTCTGAAATAAGAGAAGGTCAGCATTTTAAAATACTTAGGTTTGACTCAAGGCATGAAAAAATTCTGATTTCCTGGGAGTCCGATTAAAATCTCAGAACTTTATACCAACTCAGAGATGAGCTTAATATTTTGGCATACATTTGAGTATGTTTTTACGGTTTTTGGGGAAATGTATTTGGAAGACAACCATTTCCTGAAGCCTACCAAGGCATGCAGCTGGTGCTAAGCCACATGTCTGTGTTATGACCAACTCTGTAGGAACATTTTTCACCTTATCCTTTGCTATCTTTTGTATGTGTGTGTGTGAAAAACATACCAGGGACCCAAATGGAATCCACACTGAGCAGTTTTAATCAGTGGCCTCAGAGTTAAACTGATAATTGCTGTGGAGAACTCTAAATGTTTTTAATGGAACTATCTTGCTAAGAATTTAAAATTTGTATTTAGCTCCTGTAATTCCCTGAGTTCAGATTTTCTCATGAACTAACACTTAATGTAAAGATAAATTCTCCTCACAAAACACAGCACATAACTATTTAAGTTCAGTTTATGGTGTGTTGATTGGCTAAAGCCAAGTTAATTGAAAGTAATTATAAATAGACAATTTGCAAACTGCAAAAAAGAAAATCACAGTGAAAAATTAATCCTCTATGGTACAATTCAGTGAGTCTTATGGTTGGAGAAAAGAAACTGTAATGCAAACGTAAATCCTCATTGGCAATGTTTTTCCACTGTTATTATTTGAAAAATAGGTGTAAACAGATACAACAGTTTCTACTGAACAGCTGGTCCTATTGCCACTAAATCTCTCTTTCTTCCTTCTTAGTCTTGTCCTACTGCACCCAAAACTCCTGCTGGAAAAACACAAATCTTTAAAAATACAGTGTCTTTCTATGTGATTGCATTAATATCACCTTGGGCTCATGGCTTTGTTTATTTAAGGCAGCTTTTTGGGATTGCTGATTCAGAGAGTGTTTGGATTAGGAAAGGTGATGAGCATTTATCTCATGGTGCAAACAGACTCGAGATTGTTTATCCATTATAGGATTGGGCTGTTCAGAGGGAACCAAGCAGGATGAGAAATGTGTCTTGGCATTGTTTGTGTGCACAACCTGAGAGACAGCAGGGTCTGGTGGTTCTGGAGTGACACTGGAAATCGGGGAATGTGTGGTCTGACATGAACCCAGGATGAGAATTTTGGCAGATTGCATCATTTCTCACCTTAGCTTAACCTGAGAGCTTTAAATTTTGGGTTCTTCATTAATGAGATTGCCTCTGTCTGTTGCTATGCTGGTTAGACACACATGACTTGGATTAGGCTGGAGTCTCTGGAATTTTGCAGAGTAAATAATGCTACTGAAGAAGTATAAGACTCTTGCCATTACCTAGAAGTTCATAAAACTCCAGTTTTATAAAACTCCATAGCCTCAGTGTGATTAAAAAAAATATAAATATGGTATGGGGCAAGTAATTCAGTGGCATAAGGGCCTGTGTAGACTCCAATACTTTTGTTATGTATATACTTACTCTACAAAGTGGTTTCAAATGAGCTCTCTGCCCACTCACTTTTTATGCTATCAAAACATTAATGTGAACTTTAACTGTGTAAGATTTACATGAAATCTCATGACCACTTGTCTTATTCCTTTCATCAAAAGTCATAACTAAGGAGAAACTTTATTAACAGGGATCAACTACTTGGATGTCTGCAGCACAGCACAATGTCATCATTTTCCTGTGAGAAGGACACCTTCCAACTCCATCTGTTGGCTTTGCCATCACACAGGTCCTGAAGCATTGGCTTCCTTCCATGCTGTTCTCAGGAAAATTCCTGCTTCTAAAAGAAGCCATATTATTGTACAAGAATAATACAAAAATCTAGGAGCAGTTCTTTAACTGCTAACCTATCATTCTGACATTAAAGAAAACAACCTTACATTTGGAAGAGCTCCCTCAGTGGGCTCTGCATGTCTGGAATTGATAGAGATAGAAAGAAAACTGATGGATTTCGCAGGCTGTAAAACAGTGGTTTTTACAGATGCATTTGGCTTATATCAGCAGTGAGCCCAGAGCCATAGATATTTTGTAGGTGAGATCAGATCTCTAATTGCAACTGCAGAGTGCTAATGGAGAGCTTTGGAAAGATTTGCAACCCATCGTGAGTTCATCTGAAAATCATATTTATAGATTTCCACAACTGAGGCTCTGCATTACCCTCACCTTTGTGAGCTGTATCTCTCTGTGGCTGCACGCTACCTTTCCCTCCTGTCCTCATATGCAAACAAAATTGAACTCCCTAGAAAAAGAATTTTTGACTTTATAGACTCTAATTCAAACCACACTGTATAAATCAGTAAGTTGTATGTATAACTTTAGAATTTAATTTCTTTTCATTTTTCTTCCTTCTTGCAGCCTCTGGAGGGTTTGTATAGCCCCTCTGTCAACTAGTCATTTAAAGGGAAAAATACAAACACTGCACTTCTGAATATTTCAAAAGCTTTGTATTGCAGACTTTCTAAAAGATGAGTCTTACAAGTAAATTGCACAGTATGAAGAAATCATGTAATTTCTGGAGTGTACCAAGACTGGTTTTCAAAAACTCAGATAAAAATAGAGAACTGGATCTGCCTAGCTGTGCTTGACCCCATTAACCTGGGAGCTATTTCTGGCAAACCAAGTGTGTCCAAGAATACACAGCTTATTCCTAATTTAAAATCAGATGCTCATTGAACTCAGTGATTTTTGTATAAGTAAAAAAAGAGCTGAAGGGATCTCTCATAGGTGATCATTAATTCAACATATTTACCATATTTACCATTTCCTCCTTATGTGGTAACTCTTGTATATTATTTCAATCATGCTGATAAACATAGTCTTCTGTTTCATCAAATCTAGGCTGATTTTTGTTTGCTGGGAAATACTGCAGCAATCTTCTCTTCAACAGACTTCCCCTGAGCAGCTGAAGTTCATGATAAATGGAGGACTTAAAACTACAGATATTTGTTAATGCACAACATAGACAATCATTAGATGCAGAGCTGGTCAAGTTTATTTATGGACTGAAGATAAGTTCTCTGCAGAATGTAAAATTTCCAGGTTGGGGCTTTTTTGGGTAGGGCAGGAGGTACTATTAGTAATAATTTTTCCTGAAAATTGTATTTCTCTAAGAGCACATTCCTACTTTAGGACACATTGGCATTGAAATCCATGTGCATGTGACACCTGAAGGCAGATGTGGTTTGAGTTCCTTGCTATTTTTGTTCTTCCAGCCCATCCCAGATGACCAAGAGACATGGCCATGCAGCCAGGGCAGGAGCCACTGAGAACTTGAGTTTTGACATGCTGAATGTTCACATAACAAACATTCTAAAGCACAATGACCCAGGACACAAGCATGGAAGAAATAAATTGAAATAAAAAAAAAATAAAAAAAAATCTGACGCTGGCTCAGCTCTTTAGTATTCTGGGGCTAAGGATTATCTGAATAATAGTCATTATTGCAGCATGCTAGAAAATGCAATTTAACTGTAGTCTAATTTGAAAGTTCTAGTCTACACAAGAGCAATCAGTATTTTTGTATAGCTTTTTCATTTTTCTACTTTTTCCTTAGAACCTTCTACCTTCCCCCAGCCCCTCACCCCCAAAATGAGTAGATAATATGGGCATTCTACCCAATTCAAAAGAAGTATTATACTAGAATATTGAAATATACCATAATGCAAAATTTTATAGTTTCATCAAGCTCTGTGACAAGCATGTTGAAAATAAATATTGTTGGGGAGATATCTGGCTACCTTTGGTATTAGTTTGCATCACCAAAAGACACACATTTCAAGAAAGAGCCATTTCTGTTATGAGGACTTTGACAATAGCTCACTTTCAGGAAAGTTGAGTGATGTACATTAAAGGATGGTAAGAGGCATTTTACACCATCTAGAGATTAAAAGTGTGAGTTTAAAGCATCAATCTGCAAATAAAGCCATCTAATAGCAAGTAAAATTAGAAAGGTGATAAGAGTGTCATGATTCATGGCATGAGCCAACTGCATTATGAATGATCAATGAACATTATCATCAGAACAATGTCATAGTCTTACAATTATGGTGCATCGTAAATGCAAATATAATTGCTTTGTATGTAATGAAATACAAAAGCCACATTTAAATAATAATGTTAAGGTTGTGATCCAAACTGGCAAAACCTTGAATAATCAGCTAAGCTGACATGATCTCATCTTAACCTTTTCACTGCTGTCAGAGCAGAAATGAGGTTGGAGAAAGTGTGTTTATGAAACATCAGGACTTGCTGATGATATTGAAAAAGCCTGTTTGTTCTTAGTAGATGGAAGGCTAAAGCAAATAGATATAATTTCTTCTCCTCTATTTTGAGGTCATCTTATTGATTTTGCAGTTGCTTCTGTGTGACTGAGAGGTAAGCCAAGTTATAGTACAGCTGATTATGCTGGTGGGAGAGAAGAGGCTGCAAGAATTACAGTGCAGTAACAGAACCAACAGTAAAAGAAATGGTAGCAGATGCCAAAAATCACTGTGTACATCCACTGGGTTTTTGTTTAATTCATCATTCCAGTGCAGACGTCATACTGCTGGAAACTGATAAAGTGATATTTTAATCTGTCTCTCATTTATGCCAAGGGTGCACTCCTGTACAGGAGTGTGCACACTCCATAATCCAGGTGTTTTGCCATGGTACTTCAGTGGGGAAGGAGTGGTATTTTTATGCCACTGCTTTAAAAAGTCACTGTACATGTTCCTAATATTAGTTTGTGTAAATAATCCCAGTTTGGAGAGGGACACGCAATCAACTGAGCAGTCCAAGCGTATTTCATTCCTTTTGTTTAAGGAGCAAAAAGGAGTGAGGAACACAGTGCAGATGAAATCTTGGCATCAGCCAAGCTGATTTTCAGAGGGTCAGGAATTCATGTCAACAATCCTTTCTGAATAGTTCTCTCTTGTGCTGGCACCACAGTGTAACTTTTCAAACATTCATAGTGTGATTCTTAGCATTCCTCATGTTACTGTGCATTCCTTTTTCCTTGTTTACGCTGGTATTTTGATATAGGCATAAAATAATATTCCATTTTAAGGGAGAAATACGTATTTTTAGGAGCTCTGAATGTTATCATGGCTTACAGTACCCTGATTTCTTGATGCAGCATGTTATTAAAGAAGGTCAGAATTCCTCATCTGGTTGGGGACTGGCAACTGCTATACCCATACCATTCAGCAGGAGAATAATGATGTCATACTTCAGAACATATATTTTGACAGATTGTCCAGAACTGTTGGGACTACAAAGTTCTGATCTGCCACAAATGGCTCCAAATACATAAATATCATAGTTAGTGTCTACTCATTGCTGTGGGTTTTAATAGGAATTTTATCAATTTACGTGTAAATATTTACAAACCTAGAGAAGGGTCAAAACACTAAATTTATCAAGAATTCTCATTAATCTTCTGTACACGGGGATCTTTTAAAATGCACAAGGTCTATGATCACCTGATGCCATACAAGGAGACATCACTGTAATTTTCCTGTGCAGCCAGAAGAATGCTGCTTGTTAGAAATCTGGTTAATAAAAAAAGCTGTGATGACTGGGCTGCTTTTTGTGGCAGTATGTTAAATTGTCTAAAAGTCTCCATTAAACTCTCTATGAAAACACTTGACCCTTTATTATTATTAAAACTTCTTGGATTTTCAGCATGTCAGTGGCCAAGCTGGAAAGAGCAGTTAAGTTAGAATAAGGCCTTGCATGAAGATAATACCTCTATCTATAAAGTACAAGGAAATTAAGACTGCATATGGTAATGAAGTACTTGACCCTTCTAGCTCTACAGTTTCCCTAAGTTTTTAATGCTAACATTAATAAGATCATTGTCATTACCAAGAATATTTTATTTCTAGGCAACTTTAGTTTGGTTTAGAATGTATTCATAAAATATTAGAAAGTTTTCATTGCTATAAATGCACTCTAATCACGTAATTTGCACATCTAATATGCAATTCCTGTTAATAACACCTCCTTTGATTGGCAAGGTGTGATTCAAAATTAGTTGTCTGTGACAGGGGTCTTGTAACAAATAAGAGAGAGATGAAAATTCCATACATTTCTTTGCTGTATATCCTAAAAAGATTGTAAGCTGAAATTGGTAGGTATTTAAAACCACGGGTTAGGATTGTTTTATGGGACAGTGGCTCCAGTTTCTATATCAGAGCATTCCAGGATGATCAGATTCTGCTCAGGTGAAACTGCTGAGACACAGACATGAGTGTCAAGGCTGGAGTTACACTTGAAGACTTAACCTACAGATGATACAGTTATGGTGTCCATAAAAAACAATTACTGCAGATCAATGAAAAATGAGAACTCTTAGCACATTAAGTCATCAGATCTGCAAGATACAAAGCATGGGGCAAGAAAGATCTCATGCATTTCCAGGTTCTGTCTACTAGTCAGCTGTTACGAAATCTGTATTTGTATTAAGCTCTACCTGAAAACTAATGAGGTTTCACATAGCCCTGTTATTGGATTGCTCGGCTATGGGGCTGTCACATCTCTGGTATTGTCTTCTAATTTCTAAGTTACATGTTTTCAAGCAATTTAAATCTATCTCTGGTTCTACCAGCATTTCCTTCTCAGAACAAATAGTTCTACTTCTTTAGCAGTTTCAATCCCCAGTGTATTTACAGATTATTATTTCCTTATCTTTCTAATTTGCTAGGGTCTCCTTAAGACTTATCTGAGGCAGCTGTAGAACCAGAAACAGTAATTCCAGGAGTGTGAAGCCACAGTTATTACAGCCCTGCTGCTTTCAGTGCCCACATTAGCACAGTGTTGTGCCCTGATTGGTGATGTGTATGACATGATGACCACATGTATAAGAGTGCATCTTTGAGAAACTTCACGTGATATGGGTATTATTTATGTCATGTTCATGTTATAATGCACCTCAGATGTGGGGAAGTTTCAGGCATTCAGGAACAAACACTGTTGTCCAGGACACTCACAGTCAATAGTCCTGATCCTGAGAAAAATGAAATAGCTTCTCTCCTAGTGCTGGCTGTTCCTCCAGGAACCCAGGAGGACACAGATTTTCACCCTGGCAATATGCACTGAAGGGCAGATGCATTGAAATCCTGGGACATTAGCAATAGAAGCAAAAATAGCAAAGGAAATTATGCACAGATGAACCCAATTTTCTTTAGGTTTTTGAAAGAGACTTTTGAGAGGGCAACTGTATAAAAAAAATTTCAGATAAAAGGAAGAGGGAATGTAGCAGAAAGAATGATTGTGGTAGAATTATATTCAGTTTTTCATAAGTTATATGACTAAATGAAAACCAAAGTTCTTCATTCATGTTTCTTATATATCACCTGCATCTCTCACTCCTAATTGGTAGCAGATAGATGTGTGTGTACACATATTGGTTTTGATTACTTCTGATGCACAGTGGCTGAACTGTAGACCCCAGTCAAGCAATATCTGTTCAATTTCTTTCTGTCAACACCTGTTTCTTTCTACCATTTCTTGCCTTCAAAGATGAAAACTTACATGAAAAATAGAAGTTAGGGAAGATAGAATTCAATCAACACAGTAATTCCCAGTAGCAATAAAGCATTTTGTGGTTGCTTTCTCTGATATATAACTCTCATTTAACAAAGATTTTTTTTGCATGGTAACTTGCTTATCTTTAATAAAGGAGAAGAAAATGCAGACTCAGATTTCAGTGCTCCCCAGGGATGAGCTTTGTGCAGCTCCCTGGACTCCCAAGGAATTGCTAAGTTCCTGTGAAACCACAAGACCCATGGAGTCTGGGTTTACAGTTGTACTGTCTAAGTGCAAGTTCTAGGAGGTGCATTTCTCATCAATCTGTGAGTCTGTAGCTTGTGACTGAAAACCCCATATTTCTGTATGGTTTAGAAACAACATCTGAAACCATCTGGAAGATCTGTGAGCATTTTACTGTACCAAATTCCCCTAAACACTGGAGGGTTACCTACAGTTTGCCTCAACTTTCATGCCATTTTATTTGTATTGGAATGTATATGGAATTGATCCTTCCTGCATTTATCTGGGAAGAGTCTCTAGGATAGCACTCTTTTTTTCCTTTAACACCACAAAGGAAGTATGAGTCAGTAGTTTTTTCCCTAGCAAATCCATGGCTAGTGAGAAAACATGTTGGCTGAGTTTAGCATGTGCATCTTGGGAACACAAAGCAATTTGCAAAGACTAGAAATGAGCTTGTATTTTGGATGTAGCTTCTGGGGATGCATCCAAGTGCAAGCTTGGATCAACTATTCAATATCCCTTTTCCCTGCTTCAAACTGAGCTGAGCACCAAGCATGTCTGTCTGCCACCTCCTCGCCCACCACAGAGAAACAGATATTGCTGATAGATTTGTGGTCAGGTTTTTTTGTTCTGCTCACATATTTTATGTGTATCATCTTATTTACAGTCTATCCTGATGCTTGACTATGGAAACATCATTGCAGAAAGCTTTTAAATTACATATGAAAAGCAGAAGTTGGTCTATAGGAAAAAAAGGTGTATAGGAAAAAAGCGTATGGAAGTTTACAGAGGCAGATATTCACCATTGACTTCACAAAGCCTAAGCTTTTTTGGTGGGGGTGCTTTCTTTCAGGAGGCATGGGCTTTAATTTTCTTCTTTGTTTTTTTGGATTTTTTTTGGATCTGAGCAGATTTCAGAAAGGTGAGCCTAAAATACCCGTGAAAATCCCTTGTCCCCAGAAAACCTTTTTCAAGCTGTTTATCTTGAAGGAACAATCTGTTGATGCTTTTTCAGGAAAATGCACGTTTCTCCTATCAAAAGCTATCCCCATGCTTTCTTGCTGCTTTTTCAACTTCATCAGGATGACTTGGCTAGAATCAAAATAAGTTAGCTATCTTTGGGGCTGGAGAATCCCAGACAGTAAAGTGCTATGATTTGGGGGTTTTTTTACGTAGTTCTTGCTGCTTAAATCCTGGTATATACCTCTCAAGAAGCATTGGGATGTTCTTATTCAACATTGTTCTTTATTCAAATTGTTCTTATTCAAGTTGTTCCAGAACTGGAATGTCTTCTCTCCCCGGGGCTGGAGAGAGAAAGGTTTTGGTTCTCACAGTGCTGGTGTGTGGAGGTACATGGGAGAAGTAAAAGGACTGTTCCTCAGAGTCAAATACTAAAGAATAAAAAGGGGTTTAACCATTTCAAGCTCCCTATAACAGAAGCACTGCTGCACTTCCACAAGAACCTGTGATTCAGAACATAAATTTGTAGTACCACTTTATAAATCATTACAAAATATGCACCATGATTCATTCCTTTCCTTATGGAGAGTATTATGAGAGAATATGAAATAAATGCATTTTTAATAGGGTCTGAAAGCAGAGCATTGTCTCTTTGGGAGAGGCCAGAGTAACAAAGTAAAACTCTGCTTGCCTGTGTGTTAATTAAACTGGCCCACCTCCTTTGTCTCTACTTCCCTTTTACCTGTTCATGCATAATTGGCTTCTAGCAGTAGAAAATTAAACTGGAAGCTTATGAATATTGTGAGGGATAGAGAAAAAAATGTGGCCACACTTATGGAAGTATGAAAGTAGAGAGAGAGAGACACCATCTTCATATATATTTGTATAGCTTCTTGTGATTTTTTTCTTCCTTTCCTTTTCCATGGACTATGACACAGGCTATTCTTCTGGTGTTCTGGGTTCTATAGAAGTCAAGAATTTTCACAAAGAAGCCAGATTTTCATCCTAGAGAGATTTAGATGACTTAAAGTAAATCTGACCTAAAAGTATTTTAAAGATATTTATCTAACCTCAGCCTATAAATCTCTCCAGCTTTCACCTATTGCCTCCCACACTCTGCTGTGAGCTTCTACACAGCCTGTCTCCTGCTTCATTTGCCTTTGGGATTCAGTGTCCTAAAGGTCATAGTTTTGTAGATGTGCTCAGTGTAATAAGTTGTACCCACTGCTATTTAGGCCCAAAGTTTCCCTGGTTTCAGAAATTCAGGCCCCCAAACTTGAGTCAGAGTCTAAATTATTCTGTTTATGATCCTGCATCCCCTTGAGTATAATTGTTCTTTAAACTGAGATCAGTTTCAGGTCATGACTCTATACAGTCGCTCCATGACATGAGGAACTCTTCTTCCTTGGCATTGCTGTACATCAGATACAGCAGCTGTATCTAGAAAGTCATCATTTTGTATACTAGACCTACAGTCACTAAAGTAGTGAATTATCAGAGCCTTTGTCTCTGAAAACCAGCTGGTTGTGGCAGCTATCTAGACACACAGAAGTTTTATCTGTCTATGATTTCTATCTCTTTATTATTTCAAATAGCATCTATATTACTCTGTCAGATTGCTATGTGCCTTACTCTGACATTAGATGCTTTTATTATTATTTTCTTTCAAGGTAACTTCCATGAAAAGAAATATTAAATTCTACCATCGTGATAAGTTATTTGTGACTTTCATTCTGCATTAAACACCGTTTTCTATCCTAAAACAGTTCCAAATCTGTATATTCAGTGCCTGATCTAAAGCCATTTCAAACCCATCTAAGCCTCTGTGGAACTGGGATTCACATAAGGCCTTTAATGTTGCTAAAAGGTACTGCCCGATTGAAGATGACTGAGCAGTAATTACTGAGGAGGAATTGTGGCTGAGGGCTGGGCAGAAACACCTGGGGTTCATCTGGAGCTACCGGAACATTCTTATTGTGGAGATGGTCTGTCCTCCCCAAGATACAGGTAGACAGACTTCATTGTTTGATGCAGTCTTTGAAATTTTGTAACAGATTTTTGTAAATGAAGGAAGTTCTGAATTAAATGAGCAAGAGTTTACTGCACTTGGCACAGTGACTGCTGGGCTCTTTTGTGAGCTGCTAAATAGAACTGGTTTCATCCATCCCCATTTTTGATGCTGATGTGTTTTGGGCATCTGCAAACAATTTTTCTGCTAGCTGCTGAGGAGAGATCAGTGAGGAGGGAGGGTGGTATCTGAGGGGATGCTGAATTGGCATGAGACTGTAAGCAAGCACACAGGCCACAGGTGTTCTTAATACCATCAGCACTGAAACAGTTAACACTGTGGGGATGGGGGACCTCAGGGTTTCAGTTAATAAATATCTAGAAAAAAAGACTATTTTCTGCTTCCCAGGGCTATCATTTCAAGCAGGCTATGAAGAAGAAAGCTGAATGAGTTTACATGTCTTTCATTTTTTTGAGGTTGCTTTCAGAGCTGCAAGATCTGGAAGATACCTATAATAAATTAGTTCTAGAGAATGATTTGTGACAAGGAATGAACTTTGCCCACAAGTTCCAGTGAATAGAATGAAGCAATACAACCTCTTAATTCTGGTTTCATTCACAATGTCACTTCCATGGGTTCTGGGATTATGCCACTGTGAGTACAAAAGATGCTCTTCCATGGTGCCAATTTTTCCTTGTAACTGGAAGGTACTAGCTTTTATTGTCCTGTACTCTGTGGCTCATGAAATAACTCAAGGGAACAGCTACATAAACATTACAATCAGAGACTGGGAATGAAGGAATAGCCTTTCAACCTTCTGTGAAGGATTTGTAGGGTGAGGCAACCTTTAGGAATTTAGGCTAGAAGGGAGCTCAGCTTGTCCAGTCACTTTGCACTGTGACAAGGGCAAGTGCTGCTAGACCTTCCCTCGAGAAGGCTTTGGGAGCAAACATTCACTCCTGACAGACTGCAAGAGTGAACCCAGCACTGTAATAACAAAAATCTGCCTTTAGGAAGCTATCCACATCCATCACTCCTTAGTATAAAGTCAGTATTTTACAGGGATATCTTGAGTTTGTGTCATCAACTCTGCAAAATCTGAATCATCTTGAGTTTTTCCTAATTCTCAGTAGATTGATTGGTAAAGGCAAAGTCTAAGTAGTACATAATGCAAGTAAAATAAATTTTAAAATGTATGGAAAATACATCAGAATTCTCTGACTGCTACAAACATTGCCCCATCTTTCCAGTGCAAGAGTTTCCTCACCTGACTGGAAAACCTTTCTTTGGTTTGATACTAATGAATTGTATAACAAATTACAAGAAGCAAGCAAAAGGCCTGTAAAACTTCCAAAACAGGGCAAGAGCCATTCATTAAAATCTATTAGCAAACTGATGAAACAGCTACTTTGCACAATAGCAGGAGTGAGTAAGTCGAGAAGGCAGAAGGTATAGGAGAAAATAGTTATTTTATTCCTGAAGTTTATTTACCCAAAGCATTTAGGATAACCAGTTTTAACAAACTAAAAAATCATTAGGAAGTAGAAGTGATTCTATTTTATAGAAATTATGTCAAGAAGGAGCTAAGGAATTGGACTGCTCTGTCAGTAAATAAAATTAGCTGGCAATTGAATTTAAGAGGATCTGTTTTACAGATACTGATTAAATCCCTCAATGTTATTCCTTACTGATAAATATATAGATATATAAATAGAGATATGGAAGGGCTTGGGGGAGTCTAGGTTGTTTGTTTTATTATAGCTGACTATTTTTTGAGAAAGTAATTACTTTCTTTTTGGGGGGGTGGATTTTTTGTGTAGGTGAGAATTTTTTTTCACAGATAGTCTTAATTTTTTTAAAAAAAAGAGGTTTTGCATATTCTTATACACATTCTTTTCTATATCATTGAGATGTAAATTTTAAAAAAAGGGTTTTTCCTTTTTAAGCACTTCTGTTTTGCATCTTTGCATAAAAGCAAAAGCAAAGAATAATAAAATCAGAATAGAGGCATGTTCTACCCAGACTATCTTGATACAATTAATAATTAAGAACAAATGGCTTGTGAAATACCTACCGGTATGATTAAAATGCTATAAAAAGGTTGCTGGAAGAATAATTGCTTTTTGTTTAATGTAATCAAAAAACAAATCCATGGTTCAATATCTTTTGTGTTGTATGTTTTCTGTTTTTAAAATTAATGTGACATAAGACATTCTTTATGCTAATGTTATAGCTCCTTGGACAAGTTTAACACCATTATCTTCTTTAATGAATAATTCATTCCCTGTTGAAAACTTAACTATATCATTTTTACAGTGTGTAAATGAAACTTTGAAGTGCAATTTAACTTTAAAGAACTTCAGATTGTAGAATATTCCTGTAAACTACCAAAAAGTGCTGTGCAAGGAATACTGTCTTGTATTGAAGTGTAAGCATGTTGTGATGAGCATGTTTGCAATTTTTAATTTTGTTGCTTGTTTTAAAATGTCTTGGTGTTATTCTATTGGCATTTTATACACTTTTAGTTCTGTATTGTTTTTGAAAATAAAAATACTGCCTGTAAACACAGCAAAGGTCAAATCCTCATTGTTCCTAATAGTTCAGGAAGAACCTCTGGTGGAAAGTGATAAAATGGGAGCAGTACTCTTATTTCCCACACCAGATTCCTGCTCTCTTGTAAGAAAACCTCTCACAGTTGTTGGTGCAAGTGAGAGCAAAGAGGGAACCTAGGAACTTGTTTGTTTGTTTGTTTTTTGATTTTTTTGTTTGTTTCCAATATATTCCCCTAAGTAAGCAGGGGCTGAAATTTCATGGGGATTGTTTCTGTGTAGTGATCCCTACATGTTAACTGGAACATTAGATATGAGATCATTGTTTTTTTAATTAATGCGAGTATGGGATAACAAAATGGGACTTGACAATGCTGAAGAATCATTGGCCAATCAATCACAATATTATGTTGACCCTGAAATTGGTCACAGTACCTGATAATCAATTTCAGGTTTAATGAGAAATATTCAATTAATAAGTGAGTCCCATACTGCCTTCTTAATGCTGGAATGTGCATGTTTACATATATGCATCACTCTTGAATTTAATTACAAGTTTTGTGGATTTTATTCTTTAAATGTACATTCATATAAATTTCAAAATTATAGAATCTGATGGAGAATTTTACTGGATCATTAAAGTTGTTAGATTACTGTATCCAAGGAATGACAGTTAACTGGAATATGGATTTATATTCATGTAACAGGGCCTTGTTTCCTGATGTTCATTGAGTGTCACCCGTAGTGAGACAGGATTGATTGCTGTGCTCTGTTAATGACGTGACTGAATGGGGCACTGCAGGGCTGGGGATCAGACAGGAGTCCTCCTGGGTGAGAAGGTAAGTGATATAACAGGGCACTGTTTCAAGAGAGGCATTTTCCATGCACTAATTTCACCCTAAGCCACATCTGTTTTGAAAGTTTTCTGATATCTCTAAATCAAATCTGGGTTTGCATCTTACCGTGTAAGCTGTTTTTATTCTCAGTGGGATGTTGCCTTCTGGGTACTGGGGAGCAGCATGTGCTCCTTCCTTGGGGAGCACATTATCAACTTTATTTTTATTATGTCCTTGCAGCGGATTTTCATTTTAGACATTTGAAGACTGAGAGCTGCAATATTTTATAAAGCCCTCCTTAGCAAGCACGTTTCTGGTTTTCAGTTTGCTGGGATTTTTTTCCCCCACTCTACCCTCCCCTTCCTTTTTCCAAGGTGTCAGAGCTTGTGGGTCAAAGAAATCTAAGGAGGATTTATTATTTGTCAGGGAGCAGAAAGGAAACAGGTACCTAATTTATTTATGTATTTATTTGTTGTGTTTCTTCTCCCTGTGTTATTTTCTCTATCTTTAAGTGGTGATGTCCTCAAACAGGTACCTGTCCAGATTTGTGTTATTTTACTGCCTTGCATGCACTCCTCAGGCAGAAAGTTCCTCAGACACTCCTTGTGGCACTGCTGTTCCTGGCTAAAGATAAATCATTTGTCAGGAACATTATCCACAGAGAAGAGCGAGGCTGGGGTGGGAGGAGGTATGAATCATAGCACTTTGTGTAATATGCTATCCCTCTGAACATATCTGGCTGTGGACACAAAACAGTATTTCTTCAAATGAAAAATAAATCCTGTAGTATTATAGGCGCCTAACAATGGCAATTCAGCAGGCTTGGCTTGACATCTGGATTTGTGGTATTTTTGTTTTATTTCCATGGGCTATCATTACTGAGAGCTTTGCACTTGTCCATCTGCACATTAGGAAACATGTGAGCATTTTCATTTTCCTCTCAAGTCAATCGTTTAATATAAGAAACGCTTTCTGTTTTTCTAACAACTTTGGATTGTACAAAATATTGAAATAATCAGAGTTTATCCTCCTTTTCAATCCAGAGTTCATGCTCCTGTCTCCTCCTTTATGTTGCTTTCTCTTTCTTTCAGTCAAATAAAATCCTTTGAAGTTGAGCACATAGAAAAATTCATTTTTACCTTGAATAGCACAAGCACTCATCATCATCAACTGTTACATTGGAGATTAGCTTTGTCATTAAGAGGAATAATCCCCATAATACTCCTATTCATCAGGTAACAGTTAAATGAAGAAAATATGTGCAATTTAGTCCATGGTCCTGGCAATTGCTATTAGAATGTTATGTAGAACTTGGGTAGGCAGAGTGAAAAAATAATTAGCACACCTTTTTTCTCTTTGGCATTATGCAGCTTAAGACGCTCAAATGTAATATACAGTGTCTCTTCAATAGATGCATTTTCCATACCATTATTGGGAATTTGCTGGTCTCTAAATTGTATTTGGCTCTCTCTGTTCAGAAGATTTACTGATCTGTGACACATCTCACTATTTTCTTCAAATATAAGCTAAGGCTGCACAAATTTGTGATTATAGAAAGTAATTCTTTTTCTTCTGTCATTGTTTTGGTACCAAAAATATGCATTCACTTGAAAATAGAGGTGTCATTTCCTGCTTTAATAAGATGGCCTGCATAACCTCTGCCTGCAAACTACAGGAGAACGGTGGTATTCAGTGAGTTGAGGTAAATGCATGTTGATGAAGCACAAGCACAGGAGACAGGTTAGTGTGATCTGCAGCAGCCAAACAGCAAGACTGTGCATAAATTGTTAGAACAAGGTCTGGCTTGAGGCACTGTGCAGTCTGGAGAGGAATGAGATTTTTGTGTGCAAACTGCTCATCTGTGCCTGATAACTTCTGAATTTGTTGATCACTTTTGCCCAGCTCTGGAGGAAGAGCCAAAGTCTCAAAGGCCATTAGGTTCTTATACAGGTCCTGAAAATCAGCAGCAGGATAGAGGAGGGACATGCCAATGGAAGCTCCCTCCAAAGGCGGCTGGCAGGTGTTGGGCACTGCGGGTGGTGCTGGGCAGCCTCAGCCGTCACCGCCCGGCCACCTGCACTGCCAGGACAAGTCAAAGGACCCTTGGCAGCAGAAATGCTCTGCACAACGCAGTGGGAAACTGCAGGGGAAGAGGAGTGTGAGTGTATGGGATACAAACCCACAGGGAAACTGGGAATCCCAGTGCTGATGTTTATTTGTTTTATTGAACGTGCTGCACATTAAGCATGGGCAAAAATCTTGACCAGGCTTGAACCCAGAGCTGAACAGCAGAAAAATTGTGAGGGTCAGGCTGTGCATTGCACATGAAACCTGGTAGTTTCACCCAGGTTAAATCCTCCTGAAGTTCCAGTTAAATGTGAAAGAATTACATGTAAGGAAGAGTAGTGCAACAATAGCAATCCTTGTAACTGGAAAGGAAGCTGGCAGAAAACCTCAGCCCTGTTGACTGAGGAATAAGAGGGTTCTTTATAAGGTATTAATTTGAGACCAATCTAAAAAACAGAGGGGAGGTATCATGTAATTTCACAAATACAGCTAAATTAAAGTTGAAAAGACGTGTATTTCATCCCCCTGTAGAGCAGTGATGATCATGAACTAGGAAGGGCAGGGAGGAGGAGCCGTTACTAAAATGGAACTTAGTCTTGGGATTTAGAGAGTAGAAGTTTCATATCTGGTGAGCAGTAAGGAAAAAAAAAAGTGTTAGTTTTCTCATTTTCCTTATATTTTTGCCTCACGGCTGCTGATGGTATATTGCTGTTTGACTGAATACCTTGTAGCTGAAAAGTAATCTTTCACTGTTGATTTATAAGAAGAATTTAATTGAAAAAAAGTTGGCAAGGTGACTCAGTGGATGGAGACAGATTCATCTGTTATGCTCTGATGCAAGTCCTGGCAGAACTAGTTACATTATCATTATCTTTCTGGTGTCAAACAGACAGTGTTCAGATTTTCTGACCTTACTGATATTTTTTTTTATTATTATTTTTAGAGAGTTATGTATGGCTTGTTGATTGAGTTCAACAGCAGGGAAGGCAGCAGTGATCAGTTTTGCCCTAACTGAGAATCATTGCAGTCAATGGGAATTTCTGTAAGAGGTTTCCAGGGACAATCTGCCAGCCAAAAGGCAAAGGCAGAACTAAATTATCATAGAAAATTGCAGCAAACCTAATTAAGCTAGGTTTGTGGAGAGAGATATTGGTTTTAACCACATGAATATCTATTATCTGCAGTCACTAAAGATGCTTACAGCACAGCTGACTCTAGCAAATCATGCAGGACATAGCTAAAATCTGCAAGGACTCTCTCATGTGTCTCTGTGTGGTAAAAGGTGTTTAATATTAATCCTTAAAATGATGAGATTTTGTGACATTTGAAAAATGCTCCCATATGCTCATGGTGAGGACCAATATGGCTACAAAAGGCCTGTGCAGTGGGGATGACACAGCAATCTGCTCCCTCCAACGGGTGCTTTGCAGCACACAAAAGAAAGATCAGGGAAGTATTTCTTGAGCAAATGCAGAATGCAAAATATTGTTCCTTCAGGAACTGGTATATAACACACTGAGAATCCCATACACCATTTATCATGGGCTCTCTGCTAGAAAGGGAAGACAATAAAATCCCATTGTAATATTTTCATGGAGGTGGATGCCATAAGAGACAATGTGACCTTATGCTAATCAGAGAAGACTCTATCAGTGTTGCACAGTCCTAACCAGGCTCCTCACTGAATGAAGAATTGATTCTCTTCTTCCCCTTTTCCTTTTCCCTGTGGCTAGGATTAGCATCACTATTGATTAATGATCATTATGAAAACACTGTCCAGAGACCCCTGTGAAGATCAGAGCTCCATTGCTAAGAGCATTTCTGTCCTGAGAATTTTACAGATGGCATAAAATTGTCTTCATTCTTATTACAAGCTGCTCTATATTCTGTCGTGCACATTCGTGAGTCCTCCAAAGACTGGTTGTCAGCCATTCTTGTGGTGTTTTTCCCAATATATTTATCTTGATCTAGAGAATTGCAATTTTATAGTATCTGCCAAGACTCTAATGTACTGATAGAGGAATATAGATAAAGATGATCAGTTGGGAAACTCTGCTACAGCATAAATACCACCAAAGATGGAACACCTGAAGGTAATCTATGATTCTATGAAATCTAAACACTTGCTATTAATTCATTTCTAACTTGCTTAGAACATTTGGAAAGGGGGAAAATGGAGAGCTGGGAAAGATCAATGGACATCCCTCTGACTTCCTGATGTATTATTTTTCACATGCCTGTGTATTAATGGCTCTGAATCCCATTGCCCCATCTGGTAATCACTAGAGGACAAAGGTCTGGTCTAGTTCTACTTGTATTAAGCTGAGAGCTGGGAAGGAGGGGCACTAAACTTTGTACTGAAGTGCTGATATGACTTTCACAAGTTTTACAGGAGGATGTCTTAGGCTGTTCACATTAAGATTTTCTAGAGTGATTGCTTTCTTCTTTTTTTTATATTACACACTTTTTTGGGGAATGAGACTGTCATTCTCAGAGATATTACTCTTGCCCAAGAAAAGCTACAAAATTTTGTGGCCCTAGACTCAATGAAAATGTTTACAAAATGGTAATTGCAGCCACATGTTGAAGGAGTTGAAGTTACCCACTGTGTCCCACAATGAAGATCTTTCTGTCCTTTGTATCTGTGCAAAGCAGATTTAATAAGTCAGCATAGCCCTGTCAAAGCTTCTAGTGTCTTGAATAGTCACAGTTTGGGTCAAAATGCTTCTATAATAAAATGCACACAATGTGCTGACCAAAGAAAATATCTACATTGTCTACCCCCTCCCACATTCATTCTTGTTTCATTGTAAGGATTGCAACCATAACTTCATTCTTCCTTGAATTCAGACAGAAATTGCTATTAAAGATTCACACAATTTTAACAGCATAATCTTGAATTTACAGTGCACTTTACAAAATTATATGATTCTGATAGTTTAGAGGGGTTTTTTTGTAAAATGTATGGTCACATGAAAATATCTTAGCCTCTTAATATAAAATCAACATATGCATATGTGAATGTAGCCACCTAAATACTAGATGTATCTGCAGTGAAATTTCTTTGTACAGAAGCAGAAGAACCAGAGGCCTTCTCATGGTCTGACTCCTAAAAACGTGTTAATACAGGATCATACTTAAAATAATTCAAGTGACCTAGAGTGATCATTTAGTCCAACTGCCTGACCACTCCATGACTGACCCAAAGTTAAAGTGTATTATTTAGTGCATTGTTCAAATGCCTCTTGAACACTGACAGGCTCAGGGAATGGATTACCTCCCTAGGAAGCCTGTTGCTGTGTTTGAGTACCCTCTTGGTAAAGTAATGTTTCCAAAAGTCCAGTCTGAACCTCCTCTGATGCAGTTTTGAACCATTCCTTTGTGGCCCATAGCCAGGGAGAAGAGCTCAGCACCTCTCTCTCCCTTCTGCTCCTCAGAAAACTGTGGAGAGCAGTGAGGTCACCCTTCAGCTTCCTTTTTACAGG